>NC_044208.1:380000-523212 GCF_900880675.1 Sparus aurata
ATCAGTATAGCCTTAGAATCCCCAAGAACATGCAAGAGCGTTTTAAAACACTATTCATAGTTTTAACTGGAATGATCTGCTATTAGGGAAAGACCTGAGTGAGGGCAGTCAAATATTTTCAAGTAAAGTTCAGAGTATTGTCACAGAATTTTCCCGTAGCATTAAGTGTCGGAATAAGGAGAACAGTCTTCCCTGGATAAATCCAGACATTTTAAAACTAATGAAAGAACGTGATCTTGCGTTAAAAAGGGCCACTACAACAAAATTGTATCATGACAAATATCACTTTGCCATGTTAAGAAATAAAGTGATAACAGGACTGAGGAAAGCTAGGGCTGATTTCTTTATTACTATAATTAGTGAGGCACAGGGTAGTCCTAAAATAATATGGACTCAGTTAAAAAAAACTCATGGGACAACATCACAATGCAGGAAGGTCAACTGAACTTGACTTGATTGGAAAGCTGACTAAAGACCCAGCTGAAGTAGCAGTAGCTCTTATTCGTCATTTTGTTGATTCTGTAGAAACTATTGCAAAGAGCTTCTCTACTGTTCATGTTAATGTATGCTCAGTAAACACACTGGAGCCAGCCTTCAGTATTAACACCGTCTCAGAAACAAAAATCACAGGTATTATTCGATCTCTCAAACCTTCAAAAGCAAAAGATGTATTTGGTATGGACTCAACCATGCTCAAAGATATCGGTTCATAATTAGCCAGTCCCATCACTAAAATTGTTAACCTCTCAATATCACAAGGGCAGTTTCGGAGTGTGTGGAAATCTGCAATTGTCACGCCAATTTTCAAATCCGGTGATCATCATTCCAACTGTAACTAAAGACCCATCAGCATCCTCCCTATAATGTCTAAAGTTGCAGAGAAGTGAGTAGCTGAGCAAATCACACACTACCTGAATAACAGCTCGTTCACCCTTCATCCAATGCAATTTGGCTTCAGATCCAACCACTCAACTGAGACATCTAACTGTTTCTTCATTGAAAAAATTAAATCACTGCAAGATAAGCGTGGCGTTGTTGGTGCTGTCTTCCTGCGCCTCCGCAAAGCATTTAACACGGTGAATCACAGGGTTCTTTTATCCAGGTTATCCACTTTTAATTTTTCTGCTGATGCACTTAAATGGGTTGAATCGTACCTTTCAAACCGAACTCAACCTGTTCGAATAAATAACCAACAATCTGACACCCTCTCCTTGTCCACTGGTGTCCCGCAGGGATCCATACTGGGCCCACTTTTATTTCGTTTGTATATAAATGACTTGCCGTCTGTGTGTCCAGAGGCTCACATTTAAATGTATGCTGATGACACTGTGCTGTATGTACATGGATTGACAAAAACCGAAGTTGCTGTCAAACTCACAAATGCTATGGTGAAAATTACAGCATGGCTAAACCAGTGCTGTCTCCAACTAAATGTATCTAAAACTGTATGTATGTTCTTCTCCAAAACCAATGACTCTAGTGAAAACCCAGATGTTCTTGTGTCAGGAGAAAAACTAGAAATTGTTAAAGAATTTAAATACCTTGGCATTATTCTAGACTCCAACTTTAATTTCAGGGCACATGTAAAAACAGTCTGTAAACGGATTAAATTCAATCTTGCCAATTTCAAATTTATAATAAACTCCATGTCCACCCAGGCAGCCACGATGTACATGCATTCAATGATACTCTCTCACATGACCTACTGTTTGACGAGCTGGTCTCAGGCTAATCACACAACACTAAAACCACTACAGTCTTTGTATAAACAAACACTTAAAGTTCTGGACAAAAAACCAAGGCAATTCCACCACTGTGCAATTTTAACAAAATACAATCTATTGAGATGGGAAAACATGATTAAGCACAAAAACGCATGTCTTTTCTACAAAATCATACATGGCTTGTCCACTCCTCCACACAGAGAATTTGTTAACATTAGAACAAATCCATGTCGGATCACAAGAGGAGTCACAAGGGGGGACTGTATTATTCCATCTAGGAAAAGTGCCTTTAGTCAGTCAGCCTTCTCTGTCACAGCCTCACGAGAATGGAACAACATCCCAACATGTATCAGAGATCTAAACACGTATAGGTCCTTTAGTTCCAATCTGAAACAGTGGTTTATTGATAATATGACCTGCCAGCACTGAACCTGATCCCCCTGCTGTTGCCTTCTTGTTTCAGTGTGTCTGTGATTTTCTCCTGCTTGCTTAGGTTGTCCATGTAGCTCGTTCTTATGTGCTGTTTTGTTTTTTTTTTGTTTGGTTAGTTTTTTTTGTTTGTGTGTTTGTTTTGTTTTTGTTCGTTTTTGACTGATAGACATGTTGTTGTTTTCTTTTTTGTTTTAGTTTTTATGCAATGTTGCTGTATGTTGTCCTGTTGTGCGCATGTACTGTCTGCTCTGGTGGGCTACTGCCTGTATATGATGCGCATGCCTCTTTGTATTCTCTCACTATTTACCTTTATTTGAATTTGTCTGATACTGACTGTTGTTTGTCCTGCATGCTTTATGTTTTTTTTATGCAGAAGTAACAGATTCGACTTTGTGGGAAACTTGTAATCAGGGGACAAATAATTTCATTCGAATCCTCATTGAAAAAACCTGAACAAAAACGGCTTTTGGAAATTGAAAAGGAGCTAACACAATTGGAAACGATCTATAAATCGGCCTCTGACCCTTTCAACTTGCACAACATTCTCAAGCTGAAATATGAATATAATAGCATTTTATCTGACCAAGTAAGCGACCAGTTGTTTAGATTAAGACAAAAATATTTTGAATTTGGGGATAAGCCCCAGAAACTACTTGCCAGACAGCTGAGAGGTTTACAAGTTGGCAGGGCCATACATCTAATCAGATCAAAAACTGGAGAGATGGTCACTGATCCTGGGGATATAAATGAGCGCTTCAGAGAATACTACCAACAATAATACACATCAAAAGCTAAAGGGAACATCTCTGACTGGATGGCACATCTAACCCTTCCAAAACTGAGCAGTGCAGCTAGGGAGGCAATGGATGCTGATATCACCATTCAAGAGATTTTAGATGCCATAATGGTAAGAGTGCTGGCCCAGATGGCTATGGCATAGAATTGTATAAAAAATATAACAGTTTGCTCCTCTCTTGCTGAGAATGTTTACTCACTCATTTGGAACTCAGAAATTCCCAAACTCTTTATATGAGGCCAATATCTCACTGATATTAAGACGGTAGGGATGAGACAGATCTCTCATCTTTCCGTCTTATTGTTTGCTGAATACAGACATGAAGATTTTAACTAAATTATTAGCGAACAGGTTGAATCAGTACATGCCACCATTATCCACACTGACCAGACTGGATTTATCCCTGGTAGATTTTCTGTTTTTATTGTTAGAAGGCTAATGAACATAATGTATCATAAATACGAAAAGTGCCATGAAGTGGCTGCACTTCGTTTAGATGTGGAGAAAGCATTTGACCAGTTGGAATGACAGTATACGTGGAGAGTGTTGGAGGAATATGGATTTGGCTCACAGTTTATCTCATGGATTAAAACATTATGCGCCCACCCTACTTCTTGCATATTAACTAATCAAGATAGGTCATTAGACAGAGGGACACACCAGGGCTGCCCTCTTAGCCCATTGCGGTTTGCAATTGCGATCGAGCCTCTTGCTATTAGCATCAGGCAACACTCTGCTCTTAAACCTGTTTGTCTAGGGAATGTGGATCACCATCTTTCGCTGTAAGCAGATGACATGGTCATTTTTATGTCTCAACCTGTTAAGTCTATCCCCATTTTACTAAATCTTAAAAGGTCTTTTGGTGAAGTTTCTGGTTATACCATTAATTGAAAGAAGAGAGAATTTATGCCTCTAGCTGGAGACCTGGATGTCAACTTTCTGCATAACCTCCCATTCAAAATTACTGATAAACTAAAGTATTTGGGGGTAGTTTTACCAAAAGATCCTAAGTTAATCTTCAAATTGAATTTCCTTGTGAAGGTGGAAAGGCTGAAGGAAGACAAAGATAGGTGGCGCACCCTCCTCCTCTCTATGATAGGTTGTGTAAATGCTATCAAAATGGTCACCCTGCTGAGATTCTTACATCTCTTTCAAAATCTCCCCATTTTTCTGACACAGTCTTTTTTTTAAACTTTATATTCCATAATCATTCTTTTTATTTGGAGTTTCAAAGCTCACAGAATATCAAAAACTCACCTATATAAATCGAGAGAGAGGGGTAGGCTGGGTCTACCATGCTTTCTGCACTACTATTGGATGGCAAATCTAAGGGCTTTGGTCTACTGGAAGGATGGTTATACAGTGGAGGTCTCAAGTGATATTCCTGCTTGGGTTGCCATTGAAAAGAAAAGCATCATAAATATTTCACTTCCAGCACTCTGCTTTTCAGCACCTGGTCTGCCTGCAAACACCAAGCAGCATAACAGAATTATCTTGAACAGCTTGAAAATTTGGCAGCAAATTAGAAAGAACTGTAGATTGCCAGACACCTCCATTCATGCTCCAGTTTACTGTAATCATGCATTTCTTCCATCTCTCTCAGATGCAACATTTGACAGCTGGAGATAAAAGGGCATTGTCACTTTAAAAAGTTTGTTGCATTCTCCCAATTAAAAGAAAGGTTCTCTATTCCATCAACACATTTTTTAAAGTATTTACAAATTAGGAACAATGTCCGCCAGAGTATGTCAAACTTTGAGCATCTCCCTGAAGAAAAACGGTGTTATACACTTTTGCTGGGCCCACCAGATTCAAAAAATTTGATTTCTAATTTTGTTAAGATATTTTCTGAACAGACTAATTTTGACACACAATCTGCTAAGACAGCTTGGGAGGAGGAGTTGTGGATACAGATTGGTGATATTGCTTTGGGGGGAGAGCCTCAGCAGAATCCGATCCTGCTCTGTGAATGTTAGACATCAGTTAATTCAATTCAAGGTAATGCATAGGCTTCACTATTCAAAAACTAAGTTACATATAATTTACCCCACTATTTCTCCCTTATGTGATGGATGTAAGTCTGCTGAGGGCTCTCTTGCCCACCTTTCTGAACATGTCCAAACCTGTATAATTTTTGAAGTGAAATATTCAAGTGGTTCTCTGAAATGTATGACAGTTAGTTTAAACCTGATCCCGACATAACGCTGTTTGGATATTCCCTGTCCCTGTGGAACCAAGGCCGCTCTATGCAAAATACTTTTATGTATGGAGTGAGAATTGCTAAGAGATTGATCTGTGGAAATCAGAAACTGTGCCCACTTTTCAGGATTGCCAGAGCTGACAGGTGTATTACACATGGAGAGAGTCAGATATGGACTTTTGAACAAATTCAGGGTTTTCTATAAGATTTAACAGACATTTCTGGATCATCTGGCCCAGCTTGATGGAGACTGACTAGTAACAAAGTCCAAAAGGTGCTACTCACCTTGTTTGTATGCATCCATGTTGAGATATGTTCAAATGATGCAATAGCAATGTCATGGTAATGTACGACCAGCTCTGTTCTTGTTTGTTTGTCTTTTCTGATTTTGCTTTCTCAGGGATTGTTGTTGTTTATATGTAGTGTATGTCTCATACCCCTTTGTAAAATCTGAATAAATATACAGTTTGAAAAAAAAAAAAACACAGCTCGTACACAATCACACATGCTGGCATTCTGGGACGGGAGAGGAGCCTACAGCAGGGGTCATCAACTATATTTGTCCAAGGGCCAGAATTTTTCTCTTCGCACACTGTAAGGGCCGGATGCTCATAAAATAAAATAAAATAAGAATTGTATCCTAAGTAATATGTTATTATTTAGCCTCTGTCAGTGTTAATAAACCCATAAAATTTTATAATATTATTTAATATTATTATCTTCTATAATATTTTCAAGATTACGGCCAAGTGTTTAAAAAAAGTCTTTGACAGTTTTCAAATTTATATGTGCAATAACTGTGTTGAATGAAAAAATGCAATATTGCTGTTACATGACTTTTCCAAGTGTCTGTATTTTAATTTAGAATAGTTTTTTTTATATAAATTACACACAAAAAACAAAGAAAATATGATGTGTTTGACCTATTTCGACCATAAACAGTACTATTGACCGCACATCATTTCACGGGGTTTCCTGCTTTCATGGTCTCTCTTGTCTCTAACTTTGCAAATTTACTTGTGAGTTAATTGTTACATAGTTGTATTATATAGCCTGGTTGGCACCACGGGCAAACACAAACGGGAGTTGCCCCTCCGTGAAACAGCGAGAAAGCTGTTCAACAAGGTTCTGAAGTGATGCGACTGTGACTGTGTAGCAGGGAAAGCCGAGGAAGACTGTCTGCATCCTGAGCACCGTGCACGCAGGTATGGGCACCTTTAGTGGGGCGAAGGCAAAACCAGAGTCTGTGATGTACTACAACAACACCAGTACGACATGGACGTCCCGGACCAGATGCGAGGGCATACTGCGTCAAAGGCGGTACGGAAGATGGCCATTGGCGTCTTCTATAACATCCTCGACCTGGCTGGGATCAATGCCCGCATCTTATTCAAGGAGCACCAGCAGCAGGAGAGCCCGGAGGAAAGTCCTGCAACAGCTGACAGAGGAGCTGAGGGTAGAATACATAGAGAGGAAAGCGGCCGCGGCATTCGGCACAAGGTGGGCAGCAGCAGAAGCAACCACCGCAGCAGCAGACACGGAGACGGAGGCAGTGCCGGTCCGAAATAGCTGCAAACGGAACCAAATGTCGGACACTTGAAATGCCACAAGCCCGTGTTGTAACTGAGAGCGGAGGTAATCTGCAGAGACTGTGACCAGTGATCACAACGGCCCTTTGTTTTTGTTTTAGATCAGCTCGTTTCCAGCTTTTTCAATTATTATGATTTATTTTATTATATATTATAAAGTGTTAAAATAAAATGTTTCGTAATCAAATAAGTTACTTTTAATTGTTAATTTTCTTGTTCTGAATTTTTTTCTATTAAAATCTTGTGTAGATATATGCAATAATTACGGTTTAATATGTGCGATGGTATGAATATTGATAAATGTAGCTATAATTAAACTTGTCAAAATGTACATTTTGGTGTTATTTCGTTTTTTAAAAAAATATCATGACACAATGAATGCATTCATCACTCAATTGGGTATTTACATGAGAGAATATAGAGTTTAAAATTTCGCGGTCAAAATGACCGTTTATGGCCGTTAGAGTAGTGTTGGAAATCTGGTTCTTTCATTTAACACACAGCTGAGGGAAAATTTCTCTGCCAGATTTGATGACTTTGCCATTTCCAGGGATGTCATTGGATTCGTGCGTGACCCATTCACTATCAGCCCAGGCGGAGAATTCTCCGCTAACGTGAGGCAGGTGATGCCGCTGGACGAGGCGGCTGTTCACAGTGAACTGATTGACATCCAGGCCGCCGGTGACATGACGCTGCTCTCCGTGGTGCTGAAAGCTTGAGAGCCTTTTGGGGGGCTTGTCCCCAAGAGTATGACACACTGAAGACATTGGCCATGTATGTGCTCACCATGTTCGGATCAACATACACCTGTGAAGCTGCGTTCTCAAAAATGAACTCTATAAAAACGCATGAGAGGAACCGACTCTCAAACCAGTCTTTGGAGGACTGCTTGCGCATAAGCCTGACAGCTGTCAAGCCCAACATTAAAAAGATAGTGTCGAAGGGGAAATGTAACTTCTCCATTTAAGGAAATGGGAGTATTTCAGTCTTGGGATTTTCTTGGTTTTACTTTATTTGTATTGATTTTGTATTGATTTGTTGGATCACAGGCTACTTTGATTCGATGTGAAGAGTAAGATTTAACTGAGGCCTGTCGCTTTTATTTATCAAGAGAACTGTTTGCTGATGTGCAAGGCTTGCAATTACTTGTTATGTTGATGGTTGTTATTGAGACACCGCAGTTGTGCGCAAAGCACAAGCAAGGACAATTTTGACATTTGAGAAAAATGAGCACGTAAAACAATAAAATATTGTAATGAGCAGAGGAGTCTCGTTTGCCTGACGCGGAGCGCTAAAGGCGCAAAGACTCGTGGGAGTGATTGTTTAGCGTTTATCCGACTGTTGTTGTTGTGATGTGTTTCTAGTTGATGCTTTGTGTACATGTGTGATTGTTGCTGTGTGCCCTTGTTTTGTTCTGAAGATGTTTGATTTTGAATTGGCAAAAACGATGAGTTTGCAGAGTGCACCATGACCGAGTATGAGAAGACGGATGATTATGTTCGTCAAATGTTGTTACTTATGAGTAAAGGGAGTTTGCATGGTGTTACGTTAGTGGCTCAGATCCCGTGTCGGATTAATTATTTAGATTTATGTGTATAGGCTTTCTATCGCTGTAGCTTATCACAAAATCTGGGGTAACATCCATGCATTTAACAACATTTTTTTATTGATGGCAGGCTATGGCAATTGTTCTGGGGGCCGGATGGAAATCTCTCAAATCTGGCCCGCGGGCCGCCAGTTGACGTTGACCGGCCTACAGGAACTGGAGAGAAGCCGGCCCTTAAACTCTTGGCTTCCAGGCAGGAACCAATCAGCTCAACAGGGCAACCTACAATCACTCAGACACACCTAAAACCAATCACACAAACTCATACTCTCACTCAGGTAAAAGAGGGTTATTAAAACAGACAAATTGAAACATTTATGACCTCTAGGGTCATAACAGTACATACAATGAAAATTGCTTGGTCTTATGAGGCATTTCTTTCTACTTGTTTCACTTGTAGTTTTGACACTAACTATTTTGGAGACGAGTGTTAAGGCAGTTAAGTGGACTTCAAAATACATCAAGGCCTCTTTTCATCTCAAAATGGCTCAGCCCCTTTTAGCATTATTGCTCTTGATCCCAGATTAAGAACTTCAGGCTTTTAACTTTGATCTTGAGGAGAGAAGAAAATGTAAACAGGTGTAGCCATTAACGGGGTATTTTACTTTCTTTGTTGTAAGGGGCATTGGATCCCCTTTTCCATTGATTGCGTCAGTATATAGGTGGATCAAACACGGGGGCCCTGCTTTTGTCAGAATAGAGTCATGCATGACGACTTTAAATAAAGAACTTTATTAAAATCAAGTGTGGAATTTTCCTGTCCTGAATCATTAATGCTAACATTTAGAGGCGGTTCCGCTGGATGGGATGCTCTCTGTGAGTTTGACGAGAGACTGACCAACCATTACGCTCAGAGGCAGTGGTGTGAGATAAGGATGATCAAATAGAGTGGGCAGTCAGGGGTTTAGTCTCCATCAGGAGGAAGTAAGGGTTGGCTTATCCAGATTAGGCTCACCCGATGTCTGAGGAAGAAAACCTTAGTCTCCCAGTCCCACTGTGGGTTTAACCCTGTGTCCCCACTTCTCAACAGTCAATACCAGTGTTGGGGCTCGTTACACATTACTCTCAAAAAAAGTAATGCCTTACATTACATGATTACTCCCTGAAGAAAGTAATTAGTGCATTACTAGTTACATCACTCGTTACATTCTTTCTACTTGCTTTCCTCTACTATGTACGAGGCAACAAGCATTCATCTCAGATGTCGATGTTGTCAGTACCTTCTGGTTCTGTTGAAAATAAAGTTTTGGCTGCTTGCTTGGCGTCTCATTCATGTTGCGCCACGGTTCCTTAGCAACAAGCTTTGTGTTTGCGTGCTGTCTCTGTAGGTGCTTCGTTAAGTTTGAGGTAGTGTTAGCAGCGGTGGAGAGAAGTTTCCAACACAGGCAAAGTGTGCACCTTACAGTCAAGTTATTTTCCTTACGTTCAACAAATTCAAAGTAATGTTTCTATCTCCAACTGTCAAAAGTGGCTTTACGCAGCAGGGGGTCTTCAGGCAAGTCGCATGCAGCAGCATGTTCTGCTCGTGTTGTTGACGCTGCCATTGTTATCCCATCTCCCCTTGCGGGTGGCAACTAACCAATCGGTGATGGTGAAAGATACCTTGTGCCAAACCCCAACCAAGCCCGTTGTGTGTGTGATGCGTGCGACTATGCTGTTAAAATTGATTAACCTAGCAATGTAACATAAGCAATGAGCTTGGCAAACTGTAATGTGATTTCTGCATTCAGAACAGTAATGCCTTACACTACTCGTTACTGAAAAAAGTAATGTGATTACAGTAATACATTACTTTGTAATGCATTACACCCAATACTGGTCAATACACACTTCAAAAGATATGGACACACAGGTTTTAAAGGTCTACTTTGGCTCTGTTGTAGCTAATAGGAGATAATGGATAATGATTCCCCCAGTAGCTCTGAGGAATCCTGACTGAGTGAGTGGAGAGGTACGGACAGAAAATCACAAGCATGTCATCTGGTGACAAACGATGTGTTTTCTTCTGAAGTTTACTTTTGTCAGAAAACCAGTGAAATGTTTATCTGAGATGTGCTAAGTCAAATACATCATTTCTGGTTATTCCAAAGACTAAATGAATACACAAAGGGTACAGAGCCTTTTGGGCCGGTTGGAGCTCCTATGATTTGGAATAACCCGAGTGTGAAGGCTCTTCTTCTCTATCCCGTCTGAAAAGAACTCTTTTTTAGAATGCTTTTTGCATTTGTATTTTCTTCAGGACATTCTGTTTTACTCTCTTTGTGCTCTGTGTTTTTATGGCTGGTTTTATACGCTTTGCCTTATTGTGTGGTGTAAAGCACTTTGTAACTGTTTAAATACATTTCATTGCTTTTGTTTATTTTTGGCACAAGTAAAGGGGAGTCATAAAGTGCCAGAAACAATATCAATGTATAGTTTGGTAATGTGAGCTAACACTAGCCACCGTAAGGCTGGCGGAGTAAAAAAAAAAAAACCTGAGTGTGTTGAACTGACCAATGGCGTGTTCCAACTTATCTCTGACAAGGAGGTGATCTTTGCACTTGTGTTTGCTTGTTATTTGTTGTTCTGGTCTGGCTCCAGGATTTCACAAAAACTACTGAAACAATTCTACCAAACCTGGATGGAGGATGGGTTTTTAGCCCAGAATAGACCTAATTAACTTATAAAAAAAAACAGAAATGCAAACTTGTCCACTGACAAGGTGAATTGAAAAGCTACTGCCGATTGTTTGTGGGTTTATGCAGGTTTTTCAAACACACTTGATCACAATAAATACCATGTAAAAGTGGTTTCTGAGTGAGTACAATTCAAAAGAGATTGTAATAAAATCTATTATTCTTCTACACCACAATGGAAATTATGATTCCGTCTGAATTGTTTTGTTGTCCTAGTGTATAGCTGTTACAGATCTGGTTAGCTTTAATAATGGTTAAGCAGCTATGGGTGGTTTAAAGGTTAGAGTGATAGAGGGCTAGGATACAGCTTGATATTGTATTAGATTTGATTGAATTAAAGGGGACTATTGGGCCTCAGAGGATGTATGTGCTCAACTGAGGGCTATTATAGTCACTCATGAATTCAAATTTTCTAAAACTGTGGTATATAATATAATATTGTTTAGGCAACATTTTGATTACATTTCCTAGTGACGCATGCAACTTTTTCATTGCATCTGCATTAAGCTTCGAAGTGTTTTCTGAAAAAAAACCCACAGTTCTTTGTGTGTGTCACTGCATCATAACTCTGCAGGACTGACACCACTCCAAATGACTAAGGCAATACAAGAAAAGAGGGAGCCTGGAGACTACAAAGTGCCTGTACTGACACCCAATATCAGCCTGCCTGTTCTTGTTCCATCCTCACAACTTCACAAAACTTTGTTTTCCATCTCCTGGCTCTATAGAAGCTCCCTGCTTATCAGAGGGCAATATGCTTCCACTAGATCTTATTCTTTGCCTCCTCATTGCAAGCAGCAATGAAAGGAACAGAATGGCTTTAATAGACAGATGAGAGACCAGGTAACTAGAAAGATTAAAAAAAAATGAATAGAATAAAATGTAGAGAGAAATAGGTCTTCTGAAAATGTGACCCAACCTGCATATATACAGTAACTTGAACAATCAATTTAGGTGATTATAGAAAGTTGTGTGAAGCATATTTTCTTTGTAGCATGGCCTCTAAACTTCTTCTGAGTGAATCTGATCGGTAACAGCTGTTGACTTTTCTGGCCCATTTTAATAGGACCTGTTTGATACAGTCATTAGACTCATCCACAAACACTACAATGGGAAAATCTAAAGAGCTCAGCATTGATCTGAAATTGATTGAAATCATTATTGATTTGAACAAGTCAGGAAAGTCACTTGTAGCTATCTCAAGGTAGTTACAGGTCCCGAGATCAACTGTGCAAACAACTGTCTGGGTGGTCAGGATGGTCAAGAGTCAACCAATAACCACAAAAGTAAGTCTGCAATGATTTAGAAGCTGCTGGAAGACAGGTGTCAGTGTACATACACAGTCAAGTGTGTTTTGCATTGGCATGCCACCAGCAATATGTTTGGAGGATAGAAGGTGAGACTTTTAACCCCAACAAAGTCAGACCTACTGTCCAGCATGGTGGTGGTAGTGTTATGCTATGGGGCTGTTTTGCAGCCAGTGGATCTGCTGCTCTAAAGTATCAACAGCACCTAACTGAGGTGAAAAAGAGACATTTAACCACATATTAGAATTACTCTATGTATATTTTTGATCCAGCAGATTTGGTCACATTTTCAGTAGACCTATCATAAATTCATTACTGAACCAAACTTCATGAATGTTTTTGTGACAAGGTAGTTTGTGTTCCACTCATTCATAGAGACATGAGAGCTGTAGAAATCACTGGAACTGAAGACTGTCATGATGTACATGTTCTTCATGAGTGTAAACTGTTGACCACGATTGTTAGGGATTAGGGAAAAATTTGTAGCTATCTATTTTTTAACACTAAAAATAGGATAAGGTGACAATGAAGGATTAGCTACAACAAAAATCCTTACAAAAACTTTAAAAGAAAAAGATAAAGCAAGAAAATGAGAATGAAAATGAGAAGAATGAGAAAAAGGAAGAAGAGCAAAATGAGTGATGAGTTGTGACCTCTTTACCTTTGCTGTGGCCCCGGCGGAACTTGACAGCCGCCAAGTTAAGCAGGTTCATGCCATACAGATTGTAGTCTATGAAGAGCTGCAGCAGGAAGGGGATGTGGGCCTCGTGGGGCTGGTAAATCTTGTTCATCACTGCTCCGCTTTGTAACAGCTCACACACCCTACAACAGGGGGAGGGGCAAATGCATATTTACTGAGTCCACTGTCTCTGTATGAATGAGACATGAGCAAGCATTCAGACCGAAAACAGCTCCGCTTTAAAAAATGCATTGGCGTGGTGGGGTCGTGATGTTTCAGGTGCGGGTAAAACGATGGAGTATGATCAGGGAAGTCCAATTTAAGTAATGTGACTTTGAATCGTTTATCACACACCAAAAGACTGCTGATAATACTAATACTGTGACAATCATTTTATCTTTCAGTCTTTATCATTTTTTAAGCCAAGCTTTATGAATACAGCAATCGTGTTATCATGTCAGAAGTAATCTACCAGGAAGGCGTGTTTGATTGAATTTGATGGGGCAATGCCCTGGATGCTGCCAAGTGTTCTGGCAGAAGTGGCAGAATAAGAAGTTTGTTTTTCTTTAATACTACATGTTTCTGTTTTATGAACATGAGCAAACACACATTTACATTAGAAGATATTCTCATATGTTACAAAATGTTACACTTTCATTCACTTTCACAATTACATTTATCATAGTTTCAGCTGTCAGCCTCTTCGTTAGCCTGGAATGTTACCCATATAGACTAATACACTTCTCCCTTTCTTTCTGTATAAAATCTAGTGTCAGCTGTCGCCTTACATACTTATATATGGTTATGATATCTACAAATTTTTTCAGGGCTCACATGTTCACGAAACAAGTGAACTGCCTGGTAAACACTGTCACACTACACATTCTAAGTTTTACTATATGTTAAGTTTCCAAGATTGTCAGAGTCACATCAGTCATTTTCTCAGACTTGACAGAGCTAAATGTTTTTGTATTTTTGTGCTGTTGATTTGTGATGCTGTATGTATTAAAAGGCCATTAAAAGACATTATACAACTGTCATTAAATGTCAAATTCACTGACATTTAAAATGCATGAAGACCGTCATTTCATTTATATCTGTCCACACAGAAAAAGGGACATCCTTTTTTCCAGAAATATCAACAGAGTTCCTTGATTTACAGAACCTACTTGGCAGTTAAAGATGAACTGGGAGTGAACATTTAAGCTCTGTCCTGGTGTCATGTTTCCCCTTTAAAGGTGAGAGCACCATACTGACTGATTGACTAACTGTTCAGAGATGAGGGGCTGACGAGGGATGCAGGGCAGCCAGACCTGCCACTCAATCTCTCCTCTTCTTCTTCCTTCTAATCTTCTACAGTCTCTTCTTCACTTAGTGCTGCTGTATTTTCTCTTTCATAAATGAATTTCGTGAATCTCTCTGCATTTCTCTCAATCATATGTTTTCTTTACTGTCTTGTTCCTTCTCTTTCTTCAGTCTGTACTGAACTTTATCTCTCTCTCTAATCCCATGGTTATATATGGCCCTCTCCTCAAGCCTCTAGCTGTTCCTCTCTCCCTCTGTGTGACTCACCCACAGCAGCTCCGCTCAAATCTTCACCACTACCGCTGGTCGCTCTGGCACATAGTCCAGTCTACCTGTGTGCCTCCATGCACACAAACACACATTCTTCCAATCAATTTGTACAACTGAAAACACAGCAATCGATTTCAGTTAAGTGATTTGGCAGAGTCATTCGCACACAGTCTGGCCTTCAGTAACATCAAACTGGAGCTTGTGATGAGTCCTACTCACATTAAAGTGCATTGATCTGCAGTAACCTTACCTTTTGACCATCTGAGGATTGTACAGATAGATCTTCATAAAGTGCTTCTCCTTAGCATGGTAGCCATAGAAAGGCCTGTCAAACAAGAGAAAGACCATATTGAATACAATGGCATACTCTATCTGAATAGGATATTAAAGGGGTAAATACTATAACAGTCATGTTTCACACTGTTTGGTGCCAATCTCATCATTTCGGTAATCATGAGGTACTCACATGCCAGAGACCAGCACCACCTTGAAGACATGCTGGGTGCTGGATGCCGGGTTTCCCATTGCAACGTTGAGTGCCCTGTCGATGCTGAAGGCAACCTGCCGCAGGTAGCGCTCTGGCTGCTGGCTGTAGCCATCATATGGTACATAGATGTAGGGGAACACGCCATGGAGGTGGAGACATGTTTTCTGGCCTGCAACACAATAACAAACAATCTATTGAACTCTGTTGATCAGGCCTATATTTGTTTCCTTAACCCTCTGTTGTGAAAATCTTTCATTTTGTATTAATTTGAAAAGACAAGGGAGGAAAAACAACATTTAAAAAAAATTATCAAATCATCAGTTCAGGTTTGATTCACTTAGACAAAAATACTGAAAATAAAATGAATTTAAATATCTCAGTGAGCTACTACCATCCATTGATATCAGACTGCATCACACACACACTCTAATGTTGTCCTCAGTGAGCGTGATCCTAGATGTGATGTGAGTTTGCAACTATTACAACAACAAAAACATCTCACTCTCATGCAACTTGTATGACCCAAAATATGACACTGTTTTCCCTTCACGTTATGTTTGTACAACCCAATATTAGAACTGCATTTCCTTCAATCTGTGCTCCCATTTTATCTGGCACCTGGTCACCAACCTGGTATAACTTTAGGGCTGCAACTTGTGATTATTTCCATTGCCGATTAATCTGACGATTATTTACGCAATCAATTGATAAGTTGTCTCTAAAATGTCAATTACATGTTGAGCAGTGTTTCCCAAAGCCCAAGATGACGTCCTCAAATATCTCATCTAATCCACAACCCCAAGAAAGTCAATTAACTGTCATAGAGGAAGAAAGAAACCACAATTCACAATTAGAAAGCTGGAAACACAAAGACTCTTTACTGCATAAGAGAGAAGAACAGTCAGGTCAACATGAAGTTAACAAAGGCTGAGGGTGCTGAGGTCACTTCTGACTCCCCTGCACCAGTGACTGACAGACAGGCTGATAGACAAGCTGATAGACAGACAGACAGGAGGAGGCAGTGTTGAGCATGAGCTGGACTTGCCTGCCTGCACATGCCCAGAGACATGCCTGCCTCCCCAATCCTTTCCATCCTTGGGAAAAAAAATACTGAAATGTCATCTGAATGCCATGCTCATTGAGGGCAGTGCTATGAAATATTACATTTAGGAAAGGGTTATAAGGGTATAAAGTACATATCTAAAGTTGATCTGTTCCCTACCGTAATCACCGATCAGCGCAGCCTCAGTTTGGAGAAGCAGAGAGCTGCTCCAGCCCAGACGCTCAGCTTTGTACGGCAGTGAACGGAGTCCAGATGCAAAGGGAAATTTAACCACCTAAAACAAGGCTCACCTAAAAAAAAGTCAGACCGGCCTTTCTTTTGGCACTACATTTTCTCAACCGCAGAACCTCCGTATCCCTACGCAGTTGCGCTAATGCGTAGGGATATTGAGGTTCTACGGTCTGTTAAGTTTTCGTTTTCATCGATAGTAAACCTCTCGTCCAGCAGCTGGGCCTCACTCTGTATTTCGCTGCTCGCAGATCACCTGTTGCCCAGTTGCGCTAATGCATAGGGATATGGAGGTTCTACGGTTGAGAAAATGTAGTGCCAAAAGAAAGGCCGGTCTGACTGCGATATAAAGCGGTGTGAATTTTCTCTATACAACGTACACTTGAACTGTTATAGATTTTTTTAGGTGAGCCTTGTTTTAGGTGGTTAAATTTCGCTTTTTCTCTGGACTCGTTCACTGCAGTACAAAGCTGAGCGTCTGGGCTGGAGCAGCTCTCTACTTCTCCAAACTGAGGCTGCGCTGATCGGTGATTACGGTAGGAAACAGATCGACTACAGCTATGTACTTTATATGACCCCACTTCAAAAAACACAAACTATCCCTTTAAGCAGAGTCTGGTAATTCTGAGCAGAATGAGCCATCAAGCCTCAAAACCCATCCTTATTGCTGTGTCGATCCAAGCAACCTGCATGCATCACAAGGTAGGCTGTGTCCATCTTTGAATGGGGAAAGAGGTAGGGCTGGGCGATTAATTGAATTTCAATTTCGATTTCGGCTTCCTTCGATCATGAAAACATGATAATCTTAATAATACGATCATTCTGTCGCACGCCGTGTCTTGTGTGGTAAATGCAGCGAACCCTTCCATCTCCACCTGTGCACTCAGCTCCGCCCCGCCCCCGTCTGAAGATTTTCGTTTTTAGCGAAAAACGTGTAGAAGATGACGGTAGAAGATGGCAGAAATGCAGCCTTTGGTCGGGAAGAAAGGTAAAGCGAATTCTGTGGTGTTGAAACACTTCGGTTTCGAGGAGTCTGACTCGGAACAAATGAAGATACTGTGCAAGATACGTCACGTCTGCACCTCAAGGGAACACCACCAATTTATTTAACCATTTAAAGTCCACACACAGAGTAATATATGACCAAGCAGTGAAGGAACAAAAAAACTCAAAAATGAAAAGCTCCTCGACTCCTGCCACCGCCACACAGTGCTCAATTAAGGACACACTTCACAATGCCACCGCATATCCACCCAGCTCCCACAGGCTTAAAGAAATAACGGATGCCGTCACATACATGATTGACAAAGACATGTGCCCTATCAACACCGTTAGTGACCCGGGGTTCAATAAACTGATTAACACATTGGACAAGCGGTATGTGTTACCATCACGTCACCATATCAGCAGAATTGCACTGCCTGCCATTTATGATGAATGCCGCGGAAAAGTTGCAAGAGAAGTGTCAACAGCATTATATATTTGCCATCACAATGGACCTATGGTCGAGCCGCACCGAGATAGTGTTTAGTTTTTACTTTTACATATTATCCAATTCAGTGGTTCTCAACCGGTGGGGCCCGCCCCCCTGGGGGGGCACGGACACTCTCTCAGAGGGGAGAGTCGAAATGCAAGTGGTTGGACTATTATAACACACAAACAAATCATCCTTCTGGCGACTTTTTTTGTCAAAAGCGACTACTGACAAATCTAGCGACTTTTACTGGAGACTTTTGTGGTGTTTGGAGACTCTGACTTAAAAGCACGTATCACTCTGCAGTTACTGTGCTCAACGAGCAGCGGGTGCTGCCGTGAGTCCCTCTCCCGTCCAAAAGCACTCACAGGCGGTCAGTCCCTCAGTAGCCTCACGCAGCAGTCCCAGCCTGCCGTCAAAGCAGAGAGGAGACACACAGCACTCCGTGTCCAGGCTGCAAATGAATCGCGGATGCGCATGGCCGCCGCCGTTCCTGCCCTGGCGAACAGAGCGGGGTGTAAATGTACCGTATATTACCAACTAATAGCCGGGTTTCAATTCACCGCAGGGTCCCCTTTAAACTCCGGGTGCAGGTGTATATTTTGATAAATAACTGCCGGTTCCAAATAAATGCCGGATCTAATTATTATTATTTTTTTTTAAAACAAGGAAGAAGACGTGACCACTGACACTGCACGTTTTTGTTCTTCGCCTTTTTCACATATTGTTCTTGCTTTCTGTCAGTCAGTATCACATTGATGATCGCCATGGCTCTGTTGTAAAATATGCAGAGGAAAACTCTCCGTTTCTCTGTCGACCCCAAGAGAGTGAGAGATGGGCGAAAAAAATCAAGCTGAGCTTCAGCATCTGTCCGAGGAGGACAGCAACAGGGCCAGGCTGCCTGCTAGAGGGAGGAAGAAGGCTAGTGAGGAGCCTGAGATAAACATGCGGGAATTAGTTATCAGCAAACGGGCACGCCAAGAGAGAGTGTCCCGCAAAATGATCAGGAGGAAACAAATGTACGCCACCGTGAGTGACAGCAGAGATGAGGAGTTTTCAGCGAGGGCTGGTTGGCTGAATCATTTCCTCCGCCGCAACAACTTCACTTGCAGAAGGATGCCAGAGAATTCACAGAGAAGTTGGCGAAGTTTGTGACATTATCATCCAGGATTTTGTGAGGAAGGAATTAAAAGCCTGTCCCAAATTGCCGCCTGATCCCAAATAAACGCCTGGTCTGTTATATGGTATTTTACGGTATGATAACTCTCCCGGCCGGGGAGAGAAACATGCATCACAGTGCTCAGCTGCAGACACATCAGAGAGGTGACGAGACGCGACTCATCATGACTGACAGGCATCAAGGCCACTCAGCGTTACCTTAACGACCCGCCCCCAGCTATTTCATTCACAAAAAAAGGGCCTGTGGCAATTCTGGACAGTTGTTTTTTTCTTTTTTTTCTTCTTCTTCCTTCATGGGCCCCTGACGGCCTGTGGGGGGGAAGAGGAGGGGGGGGGGGGCAACTGCAATGAACAAGCTTTGGGGGGGCCCAGCTTGCAAAAGTTTGAGAACCCCTGAATGAATTCATTTTATTGATATATTTTTCTCTTATTTATTTGCATTTTTCTTGTTTTTCAGGTCAAACTTATCATATTAAAAGAAATACCAGAGTTCAAAGTTCAATAAGTGCTTGTTCTCAAATCAATTAATCATCATCTTTAATAATATTGATTGCAATATCAATCAAAATAATCGTGATTATGATTTTTGCCATAATTTTGCAGCCCTAGAAAGAGGTTTGAAATACTTCAATCAATAACTGCCAGTTTTTAGTGGTTATTATGCTTTCATAAGCTAATCACACAATCTTCTCCTTACACCAACAAGAAGCCTATTTTGCTTCTTAAACGCAATCTTAAATGTAACTATTCACAACTATGTTTCTTTAGTTTCAAACAAGTAAAGTTATTATTTAGGGCTGCATGATATAGTCAAAAATCATAGTGGTTATTTACACAGATATTATGATTGCAATATGATTCACGATTAGTGGGAGGGATTATCATAATTCGATTGTATTTGGATTAATTGCGCAGCTTTAATATAATACAAATGTGAATGCATTCATATTTGAAGACAGTTGAAACAAGGATGATGAATGGATGATGATGAATGGGTGTAGGCAGTAGGCAATTTAAGTGGGGATAACCCCCCCCCCCCCCCCCCCACCACCAACACCACACACACACACAGCTTTGGCTGCAGTTGCTAGGCAACAGCAAAGCAGAAGCCCCTGAAAGCCAGCAGGAGAGATAAACAAGTGATTCTTTCCACCCAGCTGGTCAGGCCAAAGAAAGAGAGATGGAGGGAGAAAGTCTAAGAAAGCAAAAGAGTCAATTAAAGTGTGGAAAGATGATAATGACAGCGTATGTGGATATGTGGATGTGGATGAGAAAGAAAAGAGGAAAGAGAGTGAAAATAAAAAAGGAATACAATGCAGACAGCATAAGAGTGATAAAGACAGAGGGTGTACATGTTTGGGTGTGATTGAAGAGGCAGTGCAGAGAACAGTGCGTTTTGTATGGACTGAACAAAATTTGCTTCACCTTTCAAAGAGAACATCTGCTGCTGCAGTTGGATGGCTCATCACTGTCATGTTGTCAAACCAGAGACTGGCCAATTAGCCAAGAGCTTTCTGAAACTGACATTATGAATCTATAAATTGATCTGCATGATGGTATATTGAGTAAATTCCTCCACACATAGCCTTTTTTAGATTAGCACTTTAATGCACCAGAAAGTACAATGAATCACACCAAACACAAAGCACCAGCAAGATCAGATGTATGTATTCTCTTGAGAATTCATAGTGAATGAAAATTGCATACACTTGACCAGATCACATTTCAGACACAGTGGTCTGGTAAGGCCACCTTATACCCTACAACAACCCGCAGCTGGGAACATTTTTCTCTCTTCTCCCCTGTCACATGCTTCTTTCCTGCTAGAGGATTTGTGAATGATAGGGGCTGTGACAGCTTCCAGGCCCTTCGCTCTGGTGGGAGGAGAACTGAGGTGGAGGAGGTCCACTCTACCAGGTGCCTCCCTCAGGACTCATCCACACGTAAGAAAACAATCTTTTTTTCCTGCGTATTCTCTGCATCGTTTAAAGAATATTTGCGTCCATACGGATCCACTGAAAAGGACCGAAAACGCTGTAGTCCATATTCCAGGCCTATAGGTGACGATTGAAATTCACCAAAAATGGAGAAGAAGAGACGGAGCAAGCGCACAAAGCTTGCGCGCTGTAAACAAACAGACAGTAGAACGAGAAACCGAACACAAGAAGAAGACGAAAATGGCTAGTGCCATGAAACCAGAATCGCGTGGACCGCTAATGCGGTCGAACTGCTGCTGCGACTCACACTCAACTACAAGGCGAGTAAGTTGCAAGAAAGGCTCAATATCTTCTGCGACACAAACACGAGCATGTAGTCCGCCATTGTTGTTGTTGTTGTTGTTGTTGTTGTTGTTGTTGTTATGAGAGGTCGCGGGGTTCAGAGGTCGGAGGCTAGAGGTCGAGGGGTGGGGCGATGGCGTCATTGTTTCGGAAAGTATGCAGATTCGCTGTCCACATGAGAACGGAAGGACTGCATTTTCAGATTTTTCCACCCTGAGACCCGTTTTCAAAAAAGTGCATTTTCAGGATACATGTGGATGGTCGGCCAAAACGATACAAAACATGCATTTTCGCAAAAGAGCATTTTAGTGTGGACGGCCTCTCAGTCTCTTCATCTCCCTCCTCACACTTCCTTATGGTGATCTGCACAGCAGCACAAGAGGAAGCTACAACCCCACACCCCAGCTGGGTAAGTAAGTCAGCCAACAGTTGGCCATGCTACTATTACTACAGGCAAATTTCGCATATAAATAACAGAAGCACCCATTCTTGGTAGAATGATATCACCCATCCACACATAACACTACAACATTATAAGCACAATAACATGCTTAGTATACAGCCTGTAGCATAAACTGGAGTCTAGTCAGCATTAGTGCAAACACCTGTGTGAGTGACATCACAGAAGTGACACTGCTCTGACAAGGCATGGTTTCCTAGGATCAGAGCAGACAGTCAGCAGTTATGAGTCATGCTGCTAACTTTTGCTTGGCAGTGAAGTCTGTTTCCTCTGTCAGCTGGCCTGCCTGGTAACCAGCAGTGCTTTCCACAAGCGCCGGCTGCCGGCCATATAGCCGACTACACAGTTAACTCCAGCCGGCTACTTTAATGACTATTATTTTTCGATTTTAATAAAGTTAAATGTTTTTCTAACAGACTGACAATAATGTCAAACTGAACCGCACTCATTAAAATTGTGATTCGCTGTGCTTGTACTGATAATAATCACAAACTACTCCGATCATCGCCGACTTCATTGATCACAAGGGAGAGAAACTCATCCGCGGCCCCGACACGCGGTGTGTGTGCGCACGCACTCAGCGGAGTCAGTGTGTCGGCCGTCGGAGGCAAGAAGCAGGGCTCACCATAATACGCTTATTTTGTCACCGGTAATCCACTCTTCTCTTCCAGCGTCCATTTAGCAATACCTGCGACACGTGCTGGCATCAAAAAACACTGTCGGTTGTACAAATGAAACCAAACGGACTCTAAGAGTGTATTTTCATTAGTTGCTAAGGGAGAAACGTTCACTGAGTGTTTAATTGTGTAGCCACCACTGCAGACTGTGAAGGTGTCATGCACCGACAATAAGATATTTACAAGCCCAGAACGCCTCATGATGCAATATTATGTGAGCTTGTATAGCCTATTATTCATTATTTTCAGTGCGCAAATCACAGTTTTTATTGGTGCATTAGCGTCTGGCATACTTACACTAATGAATAAAAGAAGATGCGATATTTTGTAATAATAATAATATAATATATAGAGTAGATATTGATGCTGATAATAATAATAATAATAATAATATTAATAATAATAATAATAGAGCAAATGTCTGAGAAATTAATATAGGCTGCCTGCATCACCTGTTCTACACTTAGGCTAATAATAATAATAATAATGTAACATTATTATTATTATTATTATTACATTTAAGACCAGTATATAAGATCGTACCCCCCCCCCCCCCCCCCGGCTGGCTACTTATGTATTATGGCTGGCTAGTCTGTGTATGGAGTTTAAGACCTCAAGTTTAAGACCTCAAGTCATACCATTTTATACCAAAATGTGTGTGCAAAACGCAGGTAAACAAGACACTTCATAGCACCGGGCTGTAAAAGTGGCAAAAATTAGCATGTCCACCTGGGTGTTGCGTTTCCAAATAACACCTGGGACTCCTGTAGAGCCATCTGAGGCAGGAGTGTTAGGGAACTGTACCCATAGTAGGCATTTTGTACCAGGTGGGTAAGGGGTATTAGAGAGTGCTGCATTTAGAGGAGAAACAGTCAAATGTAAAAATCTGTCTGTGATTGTGCTGAGGGACACAAAGGTTAATAAAATCAGTGTTTGTGTTAAGGATTAGACCTCTGAAACTGGTGTGTGGAGAAATTGCCCGCAATGGACTCCGGTCAGAGAACACACATCAGTCATCAGTTGAGTTTAGGCTCTTTACTGACGCAGTACAGTGATGCATAATGATTTAGTTGCTGGATTAAACAGAAAACAAAGCATACATGTTTGAGTTATTACTCCTTCTTAATTAGTATTAACAGACCTTAACTGAAGGCACTTAAGGAAAATAAATGAGGTCTGCGCATTAACATGTGAATAATAAACATTAACTGTGCTCACACTACTGAGGGCAGTTAGCTAGTCAGTTAGCTTAAACAAGGCTAATATCTTAATAGGCTAATTATGTAAACAACTTCTGAACAACGTTATGAATGCACAACGAATGCACTTAACACAGAAAATTTCAAAATTTCAAAAATAAAAGTCAACATAAATGTCTCTGAACATGAAGAATTCACAACAGCCACCCCCACATTTGAGCAACAAATGCGAAAGATTAGGAATTCTTCAAAAGGTCTTTGATATCATCCTCAAAGGCAGGGAGCTGAATCAGGCGAGCAACTGGTCTTGTGTAGACTTTTCCCTTTACCAGCACCTCTGCTGTTCTAATACGTCCATCCTGCCTGGTGACTGTTTTAACAACCCTCCCGATAGGGAGCTCTGGGGAGTGATGGGTCAATGATCAGGACGACTGAATCAACAGCTAAGTTACCCGATGACTTCTGCCACTTCTGTCGTGCCTGAAGGGCAGGCAAGTAGCTCCGGGTGAACTGGTTCCAAAACTGGTCAACAAGCATCTGACAGTAACGCCATCTCCGCCGCCCCATGTCTGCTGGGACATGGGCTACTTGAGGAAGCACAGCATCCTGCCGCCCGATGAGCAGCATATAAGGCCTGATGGGATCAGGGTCGGCGATGTCAGCTGACACATACCCTAGCGGTTTCGAGTTCAAGATCCCCTCCAATTCCACTAAGGTTGTGTATAGGATGTCTTCAGAAACTGTTTAGCAACTCACCGCCACTTGGAGACCGGTCTTGATAGAACGAACTTCCCTCTCCCATGCTCCACCGAAGTGAGAAGCATTTGGAGGGTTAAACGCTCTGTGCCTGATTGCAGCAGATGTTCATCCAGGTCTTTGATGAGAAGCTTTGTTGCTGGGTGCCTTGGATCTAGCACAATAGGATGGATCTCTCCTATGTTTGGGTTATGCAACCTTTGAAGCCTCCCTCCGACCTGGAGCAGGCATGTTGAAGGGTCCCATTCTGGAGCAAGGCTGGCCAGAAGACTGTGATTTAGCACAGGTTTCTACACTTTGAGGGCAGTAACTTCTTCTAGGAAGCTATGAGCTTGACACCCCCTCGACAGTAGGATCTCGGCATCTCTGTGACTGATGGGTCGGCTGTGCCCTGAGTCTAATGCCATCCCTTGAGCCTGATGTGCTTGTTGAGTTGCTTTTACCAACTCTTTCCACATACTGAATTGAGAGGCATCAGGGAGACTGTGGTCAGACTGTACTGCTGTGAAGCAGCAGAAGGTGATGCCTTTCAACTCTGAGGAGCCCACTTATGTTGCCTTCTCTGGCTTCTTTGGCCAGTGTTCAGCACTCTGCTTGAGGAACGGGGGCCCTTGGCCCCAACGACCAAGCCCTGCCAAATCCAACAGTGGCTTCCCTTTAATTATGTTGTCTGCTGAATTATTATGGGTGTCCACATACTGCTAAGCCAGACGGTCAGTCAGCTCCTGTATCTCTGACACACAGGTTCCAACAAAGACCTTGTATCTACAGGAGTCTGATTGGAGCCACTCCAGCACTGTGGTGGAGTCAGACCACAGTGCTGTCTGCCTGATGATGAGCGTCATCTCAGTCTCTATGAGTCTCCTTTCACATTTGAACCGATACGGTACCAATACTCGGTACCTGCGAATCGGTATATATATATATATATATATATATATATATATATATATATATATATATATATATATATATATATATATATATATATATATATATATATATATATATATATATATATATATATATATATATATATATATATATATATATATATATATATATATATATATCGGTACCTGTTTTCGGTACTTTTTTGCCTATATGTGGTAATTAAAATTATTTTGTATATAAAAAAAATTGTAAAAACTTCTGAATTTTGAATATTTGTTTAAGTGTCTATCCATGGTCACATTATGCTTAATTTTTGATGATCTAAGTACTAATAATAATCATTGCGACAAAAAATTAACAAAGTCAGCAAATCAAGATAAACTGCAGCAGCAGTGAGCCTGCTTTCTTTTTTTCAGCAGTATAGAGATATACTCCATGAAAGAACATTATAACATATGATATTGTATAAAATAACATTTAATTATAGTAAAAAAAAGAGTAAAGTTGCAGTGGGCTACTATTATAAATACGCACCATATATAGTTTTAATTATTATTATTATTATTATTATTATTATTATTATTATTATTATTATTATTATTATTATTATTATTATTATTATTAGTAGTAGTAGTAGTAGTAGTAGTAGTAGTAGTATTTTTCTGCATATTCTTGACTTTGAATGGGAGCATCTGTAACGCTGCAGTTTCTCGTCGGGCATCAATTAAGTATTTCTGATTCTGATTCATATATTATGAAGTCAGTTATTTAAACTTAAATTTAATTAAACAAGTTGACAGTATGGTAGATGTCACATTTACATGTCAGGATCTGGTTATTATAGACACAGATTAAATATTTAACTGTCATGTATAATCACAGTAACAGTGTTACATACATTAGCAGCTATAAACACTTGTTAAACAATATAAAAATACATATTGTGGTTTGGTGTGGACCTGTAGACTGAACATATAAGAAGTAGTTAATGTTTATAGTCATCAGAGAACGTTACGTTGTTTTTGGTTCGTATCCGTTTCCTGAATTAACTTATTAACTTATGGCACTTTGTAGAAGTGAGCTTTATAAAGTTCACTTCATTGACTCGTATTAGTTCACGGGGCTGAGCTGCCTCCTCCCATGGCGGCGACGTTGACATACGGTCCAGCGCTCAATGAGGCGTCTTTGTATATATGTCTATGGTGCGACCCACAGCCGGGGAGTTTCAAAACCAGGAAACAGCTGATCACAGCAGTCAGTCCATCACTTTATCCGCGGACGTCAAGATGAGCAACTGGACAGCCGCTGAGAGATCCAGGAGATGCTAGCGTCTCCTAGGTCTCTGTAGCTGTCTTCGTTGTCCGCTTGTGTCGTAGCACCAAGCTTATACTACTTTCAAATTAAAAGCCACCGCTAAGAACCCAGTTCTAAACTCCAATGGGGTGCAATGTAAAGCTCTTATTTTGAAGACAAATTTGTTGTCTTTCTGACAGAGAATGCAACGTACTTTACGTTCAGTCCCTGTCCCGTCCATACCGTACTTCCGCTCTAACTGACGCCCGTGAAGGTGTGTTCAGGTACCGAAATGTGGTACCGATTGACTTCACGTGAATCGATACTCGGTACTTCGGGGGGAATTCGGTCGGTACCAATAAAAGTACCGAATTCGGTACCCATCCCTAGATGGTGCTTGCTATTGGTGTGTCCTGACTTTGCCTAAAGTCAATGATCAGTTCCTTAGTTTTTGACCCATTGAGATCCAAGTGATGATCGTCGCACCATTTAGTAAAAGCAGGTAGGGACTGACCGTGACCTGAGTCTTGGCCCTGGAGTCAGAAGGGCAGTGTCATCTGAGAATTTTACAAGGTAGCTGCCCTCTTGTGACGTTCTACAGCTGTCTGTGTACATAATAAAAAGTAAGGGTGACAGGACGCAGCCCTGGGGTGAGCCTGTGTTTGAAAGCCTGATCCTGGACATGCGTCCATTCACCAACACCTGCTGGATTCTGTTTGTAAGAAAGTCTAAAAGCAGCACTGAAAGCTGATCTGGTAGCTTAAAATAGGATGCAAGGTGGTCAATTAAAATATGAGGCTGCATCTTATTAAAAGCAGAAGAAAAATCGGCAAATAAAATCCTTGCATGGGATTTTGGTTTCTCTAGGTCAGCGGTCCTCAATAGCCCGCCGGCCTCCTGTTTGTGGCCCCCGAACTGTTATTCCTTCATCATGTGTTTTGGTTGGGTCAGCACTGTACACCAGGACTTGTCTTCATGCCAACGATACACATACAGCTGGGTCACTCACCGCTGCGATCGCAACTTTTAACTTTCATTTTCGTTTTCGGAGCAGTTCGCGTATTCATATTTCGCCAGTGGTAAGAGTTTGAAATGGCGTTTTCCAAGTAAACTGCTATAACAAAGTGGACAGTGAAAATCGGCCACTCATAGAAGTAGGAACTTAAAATTTGCATTCATTCTTCCTCCAACCAGGACACGACCCACGGATCTGACGGTGCTGCAATAACACACACTTACGTTGTTTAACAGGTATCAGCAAGTCTCATCATATATTTTCACAAGAAGTGTAATGGACGGGGAGTTTCTCCCGGCAAACACCCTTTTACTCACGGTGCCAACATTTTTATCATCCTTGTTAAAACTCAACACCATTAAATCACAGAACAAATGACGTGAATTAACCCACAACCATCTTACATATCATCTTATTCACAAACACATTCATGAACCATAATTACACCAACACCAACAGAATACCCAAGAGTCATTGCGCCACAGTCCACAAGGGGCGTTACAATATGCCAGGGAAGCTGTGATGAAGATTTCCAATTTGAAACAGCGTTATGAGACGAAGCATAGGAAATGAGACATTTCCTCAAAATTCAGAGATGAGCACAACACAAATAAATGCACTGAAATCGTCATATCAAGCTGCAAGCAGGATTCTTGTCACATCTATGTCACAATGAAATAAAATAATGCATGACTGAAGTGATGGACACAATGTTTGAAGGCAAACAAAAAGAGGAAATATTCAACGATGTATTTTAATTTATGTTAAAATGGAAATTACATTTTATTTTAGTTCGTATTTTGTTGTTTAGAATGAAAAGTACATTTTGTTTTGAATATTACAGTATTATTGCATGTGGCCTGACCGACCTCAACACATGGACCTTTGAGTCATTGAAAAAAATCTTTGTGGCCCTTTAAGATTTGTATTTGAGTACCCCTGCTCTAGGTGCTTGTACACTTTATCTAGGATGAAGAGTTTTGCATCATCGACACCCTTACCAGCTTGATAAGCAAACTGTAAGGGGTCTAATTTTCCATCTGTAAGAGAGACCATCTTATCTTTTATAACCTTTTCGTAAAAAATCTTAATGACAAGTGACGTAAGTGCAACTGGTCTGAAGTCACTTGGCTCCTTGACATTTCTAGATTTGGCAATAGGCACTATGGTGGAGGTTTTCCAAATTGTTGGTATCTGGCCGCATTCAGCACACATTTGAAAAAGTTTGGAAAAAGCCTCACTGAGCTGCGCGGCACAGTAACGCAGTGTGCGTCCGCAGATGGCATCGGGGCCTGCAGATTTCCTCATATTCACCTTTTTAAGTAAATTTGTCACACATTCCTGTGATATCACAATAACATTCTGAGGTACCAATGAACTTTTAAGCAAGAAGACATTGTCCGAATAGTCAGCTATCTCAAAACGAGAAAAAAA
This sequence comes from Sparus aurata, assembly GCF_900880675.1. Classification (NCBI taxonomy): domain Eukaryota; kingdom Metazoa; phylum Chordata; class Actinopteri; order Spariformes; family Sparidae; genus Sparus; species Sparus aurata. The sequence goes on from NC_044208.1 coordinate 409,022, forward strand.
AAGAGATAAAAGCATCCGGCAGGTCTAAATCATCTATCCCATTCAGGCTGATAGGTGGTTTTTCATCATTAGCATACTGATTAATGGATGCCATGGTTTTAATACCATGCCAGGCTGCCTGGAGATTGCCACTAGTGTACTGCAACTAAATTTCCCTATATTTTGCTTTAGCTTTCCTTATTTCATTACGCACTTCTCTAGAGGCCATCTTCCTCTCCTGGGGATCCCCTGTGAAGTAGGTCCGTTTCTTTTTATTTATGATTGATTTAAGTTCCAAGTATCCAAGGCTTGTTATTTGGATATCTAATTAGCTTTTTGGTTGGAACAACTGAGTCCACGCAGAATGGATATAAGAAGAGATTGTATCAGTCAGTTAATTTATGTCTTCAACAGTATCGAAAAAAACATTCCAGCTTGTGCATTCAAAATATGTCTGGAGGGCTGAGATACTGTCCTTAGACCAACATTTCACAGTTGTCTCCACTGGCTGGAAGTGCTTGAAGGAAGGTTTATACACAGGTTCAAGAAACACACTGTTATGGTATGAAGCGCCGAAGAAAGGCATAGGCAGAGATTTATAAGCACTGCCCACAGAACCATAACACAGATCAATCATTGAGTAGTTTTGTGTAGTGGCGCAAGACACATATTGTTCATATGTTTTTAAAGTTCTGTCCAGCTTGCAGTGGTTAAAATCTCCAAGAATACATTTTGGAGCGTCTGGGCAGATCGAGTCCAGCCTCTGTGTGACATCAGCTATCGGCTGGGTAGCTGCAGAAAGTGTTGGCCCGTGGGTGAATGTAAACAACAGTGAAAAACAGCTGTTGGAACTCCCGAGGCAAGTAGTACGGGTGGAGAGCGATAGTCAGCAGTTCAATATCAGGGGTGCAAATACTTTCACGGACTATAATGGTATTACAGTACCGTTTGTTGATGTAGAAGCACACACATTGACTTGAAATTTGGCACACAAGTCCAGCTCGATGTGCTCTACAAAATAGCCTCTTGGACCATAAAGCTCCGCCTACTTAGATTTTTTGCTAATTTGCATAATGGGAAAAACAGTAAAATGAATAGAACTTTGAAAGTTTGACTCTATCAACACCAAATTTGGTATACGGCTTGGGGGGATGAAAAGACACATTTACACTATAAATGAGCCAGATTGGTCAAAAAACACGGCCGCCAGGGACCAATGTATTTTTGCAATGGGCGGGGCTTAGAAATGATTGGCCATAACTCCCACACCCTTTGCCCTATCATCACAAAACCTGGTGGGTAGGCTCAACACAGGACTGGGAATCTGCCTACCAAAGCATGTTGAGCTCAATCTATAGGGGGCGCTATGAATGCCATTAGCATGTAGCTGAAAAAACAATTTGGAGAAATCTGGGGCTTATCATGGGTATATTTTATATATGACCTTGTCTAAGTTAGAAATTGGGCATGTAGTGCATTAATGGTAGTGAATGTAAAAGAAAACAACTTCTTAACAGTATTCATTACAGTATTTTTTTAAAGTGAGGACAGTCAGGAAAATTTTAATCTTATAGATCATTGAGCCAAAAGCATGATTTGATCGTAGATTTCTTTCAAGTATTTATGGACTCTTTTCTATTATTCTGAGATGAATGTAACTACATAACCATTTCTCCTTGAACTGGTTATCAGCACTGCTGAGACCACTGTTGTACCACAGATACATTTATGGAAAATGCACTCCTAAAGCCGATATGCTCTTCTGGGAAAAATTCTTTCTCAGATATTAGCATCTAGAATACACATGTCTACACAGACATACACAAACACTTGCCACCCACGCAAAATCCCTCAGCCTGTGTATGAAACTGGAAGTGCTTGTGTTTTTCTGTGCAAATATATGAATAGTCGGTTTAGAGCAGAAATAACAAATCTGCATGAATGGACCAGCCAATCAATACCTCCTCTGCCAGGGTAGCAGTGCTGGCACCACCTTTCATGTTTGCTGCCACTGTTCTAATGAGTTAATTGCTGGCGTGTGAGGTTATGTCCCCTCAGTGATGCTAAGGGCATTCGGGAAATTGGTATCCGTAAATTTTGTTGGAGTGCAACTCTTGTATTAAGATGCTTTGTAGAATAAGCTTCTACATCAGTGAGAAGAGTATAACAAATAGTTGTGTGTGTGTGTGTGTGTGTGTGTGTGTGTGTGTGAGTGTGAGAGAGAGACAGAGGGAGAACAGAATGGCTGAAAAAAGAGGAGGAGTGAACAGAGGAGGGTGGCAACCCTATACATCAAACTCTAATGGATTCACTCCCATAATCTGCTCCATAAATGAACTGCTGAAGGGGAGAGAGGGGATACAGATGAGCAGTCAGTGTATGAATGAGAGCAGGAGAGGACTTTATGCTATCTGCCATATAAACTAAGCACACAGGCATGGACTGTGTGCTCCCATCCCTGAGGAGGTGTCTAGTTGTTCAAGTCCGGCTGTGGTGGGAGAGCTGACGTTTTGCCAAAATAAACCACTATCTCAGCCTGGAACATGCTGGGAAGGTGTATGAAGGATTCTCAAGGGCTGTTTCCAGTAGCATTGTCAAAAATAGTGAAATATAGATGCAACTGTTTCATCATCAATTTTCTCTCAGTATCAATACACCAGGATCTTTATGGTTCTCCTTTCCAACAGTGAGTTGACACAGACACTGCTGTAGTGCCTACATAGCTCTTTATAGTCCTGAACTAAATCAACTTAGATGCTGTTGTTCTAAAGGCACAGTACACATGCATTGTTACATTTATTGTTTCCCATACAAAGGCCTGCTTCCCGCCCAGGTAAATTGAGACCTACTGAGAGTTCAGGAACTGGGTGTGAAGGTTGAGGTTAAAGTTAATCCTTGACTTAGGAAATGACAGTTGATAAAACAATCTTACTTCCAAGTCACTTTAGCATTAGTTCTGGATCTATTGATTCCATGAGGATGAGATAAAGTTTGTAAAATTGTCAGAAGTGGAAGAAGTGACCTGCATAGATAGTGTTTAATGCAGTCAAGGCAAACTTTTGACACGTCAGTGTAGTGCCTGGTCATATGACAAAGCAGCAGTGTTGGGCACGTTACTTTAAAAAAGTAATTAGTTATAGTTGCTAGTTACTTCTTCCAAAAAGTAACTGAGTCAGTAACGAAATTACTCCACTATAAAAGTAACTAGTTACCAGGAAAAGTAACTATTGCGTTACTTTTAATTATTCCCCCTTTTGAGCTTGGCATTCATTTTAGCTACTCGGCATCCATGTATTTAGAAAATGTCTTCCTGCATGGCGGACCGGCTCCTGTTCTCCCCAATATTTTTGCCAGTGAGTGCTCTGAAGGAGTCTGAGTCAACTGTTGATAACAGAAGCATGTTCTCAACAACATACCTGCCTATCATTGCATTCAGTTTAGTCTGTGTCAAGTTTTTGTGAAGCTGGAGCAGAAAAATCCAGCTGTAGCTGCTCGGACAGCTCTGTGTCCTTCTTTGTTAGCGGAGCTCACGTTAGCCACACCTGGCCTGCTGTCATCATCAACAGTGTCAACAACGGTGTTTTTGGCCACTAGGTTTGTAGAAGCGTGTGCCACTGAGAGATGATTCATTAGATTAGAGTTGCTTACAACAGACGTAGACAAAAGAGATTAAAGTAGTGTCTGTACTTCCACTTTCAAAACGCCAACTTTCCCTCCAGACTCGCCATTGCTGCAGCTCACCTCTGCTAGTTTGTGTGTGCGAGGCTGCTGTGTGCGTGTATGGTTTGTGTGTAAACTAAATACTGCCTCTGATTGGCTTATGAACTCTCACTTTACCTTAGAGGGCCAATCACCATCACTTATGCGGTTGTCCCGCCCCTCCCGCCTCCCTCGCCAAGCTAAAAAAGAAATAATAAAATAAAACAGCTCTGCAGCTCCGATGGCTGAGAGCCGAGTCAGATGACAACAGCTTCAATGAGCAGCTTCAGTTTGTAATGCTCCACATTTAATAGTCGGCAACGGTAACGGTGTTGTAACGATGGAAATAGTAATTAGTTAGATAACTGAAAAAAAGTAACCGTTTATTGTAACGCCGTTATTCCCAACACTGGCCAACACCAAAATCAAGGTTGGCTGCAGAGTGATGTTGACAAGCCTGGTGATGAAATTGTGGAGGCTGGTCTTCTGGTAAGAATCTTGTCTGTTAGTGTGTCTGTCTGGCAAGACTGTAATGCAGATCTATGTAGCAGCGCTTAGACAAATCTAGACTGGGTGGGGGATCAGTTAAAAGCACAGCGGACACTCATGGGATGTGATCAGAACTTAACAAAAAGCAGCAGAAAAATGGCAGAAAAACATGTCTACTCTCCTGGCAATGAGTCAAAGACTTGATTGTAAAAAAAATAAACATTTGATATCAAGAAGCCACAATCTGTGACCTCCAAAAACATCAAATGACAGTTCAATCAGAATGGACAAGACTCGCGAATTCCACTTACGCCCTCCAGAAGGTCAAAGCTCTTCATTGGGCGTCTGTCTTTTATCTGTAAGTTGTTAAATGTATTTCTACCAGTCATACAAACAAATATGGCTGTAAACATGGCATCCTGGCGTCTGACCTGAGCCATGTCCTATGAGGCTGAGTACAGAGCTGGCCTTGGGCCTCTTGTCGATGTCATCTCTCTCTGTCTTTCCCCATCTTTCCTATCCCTCTCGAATGTAAAACAAAGGCCATATACCCCAAATAAAAACAATACAGGACACCAAACTCTGATTATCGTCTATGATTTCTGAAATGGTTTCACTACTGACATTTTTTTGTTTCAAAAAGCAACTGCTGAATTTGAAAACAAGTGTCTTAAAATAGCAGCTTTAATATTAAACCATGATGACTTAAACTTTAAAGCCTGCCACCATTTTGTAGAGGAGGTCACCACAGCACTTAAATTAGTTCACACACTGGAGGGAGGCTTAGAACCCAGTAACAGACAAATGGAAATCTGTCAACAGTCTCCCACAGTAAAAAGACCTTCTCCATGCATCAAACTGCATCAATCAATTCATCACAAAAACCCACTCTCACCACTTCTAATCATCATATAAAAAGTTGTACATGGCGCTGGTGAAGAGGTGAAGGCAGAAAAAGAAGAGGAGTTGAATGGCTGAATAAGACAGATTTTGATAATTCATTTTGAAATTACGGCTTTGTTTCTGCTTTCATCTCTTTTCAATGGGTCTTTTCTCTCCAAGTCACAATGCAAAGAGTGTTAGGGTATATAGCAGAGCCTTTGTGTTCTTCAATTTAATATTCACCTGCAAAATAAAAACCTTTCCACTGCTCAAAGACTGCAAAAGGGCCCTTGGGCAAGGCTTTTAAGTCTTGTGCCAGCAAAACTGATCAGCAGCCAACAATACAGGCTTGTAGATGTGAAACTCTCAGGCTTGTATAGTTGAGAGCAAAATGAGTAAAAGCAGGTCAGTGGCGAGAAAGAGCATAAATGCTAAGTCGACATTCCTGGGATAAAAGTACACAAAGGTGAAAAAATCTGATCCTGTCAAATAGATTAAAGCCTTTTTGTCTCCAGTCATCTGAGCAGGAGTCAAAGGAAGGGCAGACAAGATATGAATCAGTCATAGTCAATGCAGAGGCAGAGGGAGAGGGCTGCGAGAAAGATAAAGGGACAAATACAAATTGTTTCCTTGTGATTCAGGGATATTCCGAAAGCTGTGATCCCGCAGACAGGAAGTCATGCACTTAAACAACAATATATCATCCAATTAATTTTCAAAATAAAATACTCTGTGTTGACGCATGCATAGAAATCTAAAAAACAAATACAAGCTCTTACTGTAATCTTTTGGTTGGGAACACTTTGTGTTGTTGTGTTTATAACACATACCTATAACTGCTGTCGCGCATGTAATTATTGTGGGAACTCCTCGGCCTTGTAATTCGAGCAGTCCGGCAGTGCTGTGCTGCACCAGACTGAAAAATGCAGCCGGATGGTTGTGCCGGATGAAAGATGATGGAGCAAAACCGTACCGGAGCCCGAACGAAAGTGGAGGAATCAAGGCTGTGAATATACAAACTCTCATAAAGCAGCATTTCTCACACCACGCTTGCTAATTTATCGACTTCCAATTGAGAGCATGTCTGATAAAAAGTGGTGCATGACATGGTGAAGAGACGAATGTGAAAATTAAGATATAGTTAAAGATATGGATGCTACAGCGACAGGCTCAAGGGGTTTTCCATGTATTTTTCTGTTTCACTACTTGAACATTGAAAGTGATATCTCTCACTGACAGCTCCTTGGCCAATTCTACATGCTTGGTCGGCCAAAAAGTCGCTGACAAGGAAAGGTAAGGCTGCACAGTTTACACTACAGCCTTTAATGGTGGCTTTTCAGACAGCCAAGAACCCTAAATCGGAAGCAGAGCCCATTAGTCAGAAAAAACATCTGTCTTTTGTTAGCCGTTAAACTCTTATTTTTTCACCTTCACCTCTTCACTACCACCACCTGGGGTAGAGATATTTCCTCTCAAGCAGGTGCAGAACTCAAGAACTACTTAGCCGTCAGTAGTAGTGTTTGTGGTGTGTTCAAGTGCAGCTTTTTGACAAGGCAGAGGCAACGTGAGGTGAAACAACAGTCGGTCTTCATCTTCAATAGCTTTCAGGTAGTTCTTAATAAGAAAATATATCAGTTGTGGTTATTCATTAGTTCAGACTGAAAAACAAAGATAAAATGTTAAAATTAAAAGACGAGAAAATGTAAATGGGCTGCATTTTTATCGTTCTTTTCCAATCTAACGACAGCTCAAAGCGCTGTACAATACATGCCACATTTACCCATTCACACACACATTCATACACTGATGACGGAGGCTGCCATGCAAGGTGCCAACTGCTCCTCAGGAGCAATTTGGGGTTCAGTATCTTGCTCAAGGACACTTGGACATGCAACTAGGGACAACAGGGAATTCACAATACATTGGAAGCAGATATAAAATGCCATAGTGCGCCAGATAAAAGGATACTGGTTATGTAATCTCATCTTGCCCCGCATTTTATTATGCCAAATTTCTTTAACTCACTTACAACCCGAGCACAATTTGGATGGAAGCAGCTGGACTCGAAGCAAAGTGACAGCATGCACTAGGTCTGGAGGAAAAGGCAAAAATGTCTTCAGCCAGTGTGTGTACAGAAACAAACAATAAAGAGAAAGAAGAAGAGAAACAGAGAGGGCACGAGTGAGAAGACACAAACTGGGAAGAGGAGGAGAGAAAAGGTGTGAGTTTGGTCTACAAAAAGAGCGAGGGAGAGCATTGGGAGAGATAGAGGGGCTGAAAAGAGCAGTCGATGCAGTGAGAGTGTAATTAGCAGGCTGAGAGTTTACAGGAAGAACCCTGTGAACTAGGACACTTTATTCCCACATAACCTCAGCTGAAATTCTCCTTGGAGAAGAGCAAAGGGGGAGGGCAAAAAGCAGGTCTGCTTGGCCGTAGATCTGCTCATGAATATAGGGAGCATCAGCTTAGGCCATGTAGGGCAACCACAGCCTGTGGGCACTGAGTCCTGCAGTGAGTCACATGGGGGCGGAGGAGGGAGTGAGAAAGGAAGAGAACATTGCATCAGGGTAGGGCAGATGTAGTAAGGTATAATGGGGAAGAAACATGGAAAGATGCTGCATGAACATGCAAAGGGAAAAGATGAAAATCTCTTTTCATTAGATATCAGACAAGAGAGGGCAGATGGTTGAATGCAAATTACTGACTACTGGTCCTGAGAGGAGCCAATTGTTTATCCCATGATGAGAAGTTAAAAATATAAATAAATGTGATTTGTCCCTTTGAAATAATGGGACATGAAAGAAATACACCAAGGTCGGGGCCTCTTGGTGGATTCAGGGGCCAGTATAGTGTAGTCTAGTCAGGAAGGCTCAAGTCTGGACTGAATAGACTCTGGACTACCCCAGCCCCACAAAAGGTCCTGTCGAATTTACTTGCAGCCCTGGTTCATTTGCCCTCACCAAGGCATGGGAGTGTGTGGAGCTACCAGATAAGAGGGAGAGGTGGGTGTGGAGGGCAGCAAGGGATTTAAAGGGTGTGTGGAGCTTTGGGTTGAGGGGGAAAGGGAGGAGGGGCAGGGGGAGTTGACAGGGTGAGGGTCAAAGGTCAGACAAGCTCCAGTTGTAAACACTCCATCTCGAGCCCAATTCACACAGGAGAAGACACATGAAAGCAGCAGCCGTGGTTCTCCAATTCTCTTCTCTGGTGATTCACACAGAGCAAAGCTTCTCCAGCTTAAAGACGAACCACCATGAATTCACACAGAAGGCCGGCGCTGCGGCTCTTAAAGAGGCGTGATGGTGACGTCATGATGATGACATCAGTGTGTTTTCAAGGTGTTTCCCACGGTGTCCCCCCTTGGGGGGATGGAGGCTGTTTTCCAGGGGAAAGTTCACTGACGTCTCGGTCCGGAGGGCTGACCTTCGCGGTGATATATTTTCATCACAAACACTCGGTGAGTTAAAGTTTTTTTGCCGGTGACAGACGCTGTTTTTTCGGGCAGAAATGTGATGAGGAGTCAGAAGGACGGGCGGGAGGACAGACAAGAGGACGGACGCTTCTCCATATACAGCTGCGGTATTTTGTTCCTCATATAAGTTGCCAAAGACAGTTGCAGTTCGCAATAGCTTGAGTTGGGCAGAGGTGTCGATAACCTGCACAAGGGCTTATAAAAACAAAATAACTACCTACAAACTCATTTAAGTTAGTTTGGAGTTAAGGTAACAGCTAGCCATCCAGACCGGCACAGTGGCTAGACATAGTCATACTCATCGACTCCAATGAAAAGTTCTTAAATGAAAAGAAACTTTTCCCCAACCACAAAGTGGCCGAACTCTGGTGCCCAACCAGCCAACATGCCATGCCAGCTGCCGTGCCATGTCAGCTGCTGTCAGAGGAGTGTCTGGTTTCTCTGAGCCACACCATCATCCACACCGGCTCCAATGAGCTGAGGACGCAGCAGGAGAGAGTGTCAGAGTCACTCAAAGGGCTGATAGAAAAAGCCTCCAGCACCTTCCCCAACAGTAGAGTGGCTATATCAACCCTGCTGCCCAGGAAAGACTTCCACCCAGACACCATCCACAGGATCAACAGCGGCGTCTCGAGAGACCCAATGTCCAGCTGGCCTACCACCCCACCTTGGACATCAGCTGCCTTTATAACCATGTCCATCTACTTAAAAAACACCTTCCCAATCTTCGCCCGGACACTGAAGGATGTCGCTCTCAACCGAGACCAGTCCGACCCCCACACAAGGAGCACATCAACCCGCAGCACCCTCAGACCGCCATCCAGACCACCAAGACCACCTCCACAGAGACCTGACCATCTTCTTCCCCCTACATGACAACCCCACCAGGGCAGCTATGAACCCCCTCACACCCAACCAGAGCCCCTCCTGCCCCCAGGAGCCCCACCCTAGCACCATCACCAGGAGCCACGCCCCGGCCCACTGAGCTATGCTCAGGAGAGCAGCAGACCCCCCCCCCCCCCACCCTTCCAACCTCCAACCCCACCCCTACACCCCCACACAGCCAGCTGAGAGACATCCAGCACATGCTCAGCCTGCTCTGCTCCCACCTGATAGGTCAAACACAGAAGACAACTGTAGAGTGTTTATTAGGGCCCGTGCAGGTAGACCTGCGAGGTCCCTATTGTAATTGGAAGGAAAGAAATTTTCTTCTCCAAGTTTGACTGCAGTTTTGGATGCCTGAATCCAGGCATATACGGAATATACGTCACATGCGGCGAAAATTACGATCCTGCATTGTCACTGGGCGTGGTCGTGACCTGCGGGCTCTGTAGCGCCCCCTAATGTTCTTCCCTGCCTTCCATGTGGCGTAGACAAATGAAATTCGTTACGCAGATTCCTCATGACCAGACACACAAAAAAGTCTGGGGGGCCCATACTGTCACTCCAACAGGAAGTCAGCCATTTTGATGTGTGGCGGCATTTTTACCAAATTCATGCCTACTTTGAAAACTATCTTGTCCTAGAGCTTAAACACCACAGTCTTCCAATTAATTCAATTATCTTCTTTATGCCTTGAAGAACAAAAGTTATGGAAATCATTCGGCTGCGTCAAACTTTAGTTGGCGGGGCGGTGGAAACCATTTTTTCCTCACGCCATCAAGCATCAAGGATTTATAACTTCAACATACAATTTCCTATCCACACCAAACTGCTCATAAGTGTAGAGGCTGTCTCCCCGAATAAATCTCAGCATCAATACTAAGTCGGCCATTTTGCTTTTGGCCGCCATTTTTTAGATATTGCGCAGATGCACGTGATGCAAAACGCTGCCAGAGCCGACAGACTCAAGTGTGTTTATTAATTCCTTCATTTGAATTCATTAATTTCAGTGCAAAATAATAGGGGTCAAAAATGATTTAATCTAAAGCAAATACACTACTAATCTTTATGTTTATTTTTAATCAATTATTTTTAATTAGTCCCCCCAATTAGTCGATTTTTAGTCGAAATTTCACGGCTTCGGTCGACCAAGGATTTCTTTGGTTGATTACAGCCCTATCGCACACCGGGTCTGTACATAGTCAACGGTCGGCTACGAGGGGACTCCTTTGGTCTCTACACACACAGCTCTCCTCTTGGCAACAGCACAGTGGACTATAGTATTACAGACCTCGAGCCCCTCTGTCTAAGAGCACTCACTGTCAGCCGCCTAACACCCTTATCTGATCACAGCAAAATCACCCTATACATTAGGAAGACACCAACTGACCCCCATGTAGCAGAGCCCAGTAAACTCAACTGCTCCAAACAACCTTATACATGGACAAGTAATAGCAAGGATGACTACCAGAAAACAGTCATCAAACAATCCAGTCTCAGTTAGACCATTTTATCACCATCTCATATCCCCACAGAAATGACCACCTAAACCAGGCTGCTCAGTGAACATTATGTCCTGAGCAAGAGTCAGATTGGATTTACACCACAACATCGAACTACAAACCACATCTACACTCTCCACACCATCAACACATCCACCAAAACAACAACAAAATTCACTCTTGGTTCGTAGATTTCAAAAAAGCACTTGACTCCATTTGGCATCATGGTCTGTTCCTGAAATTAATTGAAAAAGGTGTCCGGGGGGGGGGGGACATCTATATTGATGAACTGGCAAAATTACTAGAACAATCAAATATCCCTGGTGTCACCCTGTCGGACACAGAAATTAAATGCCTACATTTTGCAGATGACTAATCTGCAATAAACTAATGCTGCTCGCTCCATCAAAGGAGGCTCTACAAAAGCAACTACATAACCTGCAAAAGTCCTGTCAGACCTGGGCCCTGACTGTTAACCTGGAAAAGACACAAGTCATGGTCTTCCAGCAATGACTAAGAGTCAGAAAAATCAACACAGGTTCCACCTGGACTCTACGGACATAGAACACACACACAGCTACACATGTTTAGGACTTAATATCACATCTACGGGAGTGACGTGTGACCGGGATCAAGATGGCGGCGTAGCCTGAAAGCTCCACACAGCCGAACGCAAACTTTAGAAAACCCCCCAAAAAAACAATAATTTTCGAAAAAACAGAGCGGCGCTGGATATGTCAGAACCATCCCAATCGAAACCCTACGAAATTTTCACCAGAGCACGCAAGGCAAACATCGTTGAGACGACTTCTCCAGCGACGACTTCTCCAGCGACGACTTCTCCAGCGACGACGGTGGCTAATGAAGCTAGCGGCATGGCTAGTATAGCTGACGTGCTAGCAGAGTTGAAGATTTGGAAAACCGAGGCAGAAGAAAGAACCTGCGGCTTTTTGGTCTATGTGAACGAGCTGAAGGAAATAAGCCACTCTTCGACTTTGTAAACGACATGCTACCGCGTTGGCTTGGCTGTTCTGATAAAACTTTCACTCTGGAGCGAGTTCATTGCACACTGACACCAGCCAAACCTAACCCGAACCGAGCAATTCTTGTCCGCTTTCTGAAGTTTCAGGAGAAGGAATTTGTGTATCGCGAAGCAAGAAAGCGAGAAATCATGCATGACGACGGCAAGCTTTCTTTTTCCTAGGATCTGTCTGCAGAAACGGTCCGTATCCGGCGAGAGTTCGTTCCAGTTGTGAAGCAGTTTGTGGCCATGGGAAACTTTCGAGGATTCCGATATAATCTTTGTAAATTGAGAGTGCTTCACGGTGGAAGAATTCATCTCTTTTCAACACCGCAAGAAGCCGAGAGATTCCACCAAGACATAACACGACCTGCATAAAGACTACAGACCATACAGAAGTGATGCACAGTTCCTGAAGTTACGACGGACATTGAACGCACCAAGAAGAAAAACAACAGTTGAGCCAGGTATCATGAACGATATACAGAGACTAATAAAGATTGTTTCTTTGTGATAATGTTACTAAATGTTATACTGAAAAGATAAGGAAAGGTTTAAACTTTTAGAGGGGCTCAGAAATTCAAATAAGGGAACATGATAAAAATCAAGACCGTTTTGCTAAACTATTTTATTGTGTTATTTTCAGTGGTGCAACACATAAGCCACCGTCATCTCTGGTACAGCACTGTTTAATGTAATATTTTTATTTTTATTTTTTCATGAACGAGTTGGCTTTAACTGAGAACAGAGAAAGGGGTTAATGTTAAAATAGGAGACATTATGGTTGTTTGGACTTTTGGCTGTTCTGTCCAGGGTCGAGGGCACGCGGACTAGCTGCTCCTCAGCATTAGTGGATCAGCATCCTCCAGAGCTGGTTTATTAAAAGGGGTGTGGGAAAGCATTTCAGTGGAAATGCCAGGGGATGGGTTTGGGTTTTTTCTCGTTTTGGTTATCACTGTTCTGGTTGTTCTTGTGGTTTTTCTTTCCCCCTCCACTGTGTGTTATATTTTTGTGTATGGTTTTGGCAGAATCAGCAACATTTATAACCTCATCAAGATATCAGAAGATGTTATCGATGACATAAAACTATGTCTGTGAATAATTCCGACATTAAGATCACTAGTTGGAGCGTTAGGGGGCTTAAAAAACTGACTAAATTGAAACAAGTTATATATAGGTTGAAACATCTCAGGTCTAAAAGTGTTTTTCTACAAGAAACCCATTTAATGGCCTCTGACATATCTTGTCTGGAAAAAAGATGGCCAGGCCAAGTGATTTATTCCTCTTATAATAATTATGCTTGAGGTGTTGCTATCCTCATACACAAGTCAGTTCCATTCCAAATTACTCAAACTATTCAAGATCCAACTGGTAGATATGTGATTGCACAAGGAGATATTATGTCACGTAAAGTTAACCTAATTAGTAATATTTATGATCCTAATGAGGATATGCAGTCTTTCTTTGAAAAACTATTGTTGACTGTGTCCACCTTAGAAGGTCTCTATATTTTTGGGGGGGACTTTAATTGTACGTTAGATCCAATAATGGATCGACTTACTGGAACCGATACCTCGCACGTACAGACAAGGAAAAAGCTGACTGAATTCATAAAAGATCTAAGACTAGTCGATATATGGAGGGAAAAAAATCCAAACAAGAAAGAATTTTCCTGTCACTCTTCTACTTATAAAACGTATTCACGTATTGATTATTTCCTAATATCTGTTGAACTGCTTATTAATGTCACAAATTGCTGGTATGACAGTATAGCCATTAGTGACCATGCAGCTGTCTCAATGGAAATATGCTTGCTCAACATTCTCAGAGATGGAGGTTTCAGGTATATTGGTTACAAGATTCATCCTTTCTTAAATTCATAGAAGCCTGCATAGATAACTATTTCCTACTAAACACGGATGAAACAACCGCCAGTGTAAGGTGGGAAGCATTCAAAGCATATATAAGGGGAGATATTATTAAATATACAAGCTCAAAGACTAAACAGTACAAAAAAGAAATACAAAAATTGGAAAGGCAGATTAAAACACTAGAATTAGATCTTTATGAGAATAATGATGAGGACAAACAGCAACAATTAACAGTAATGAGAGCAGAATACAATAAATTAACAACTAACAAAGTTGCTAAAAACCTCTTATGGACCAAGCAAGCATACTATGATCAGGGTGAAAAGCCAAGCAAATTACTGGCTTGGCGGGTCAAGGAAATGCAAGCCGAAAGAACAATTAACAGTGTAGGGACAATGTCAGGCAACTTAACAACAGACCCAATTGAAATTAATGCAACCTTCAGAAACTTTTATGAACTATTATACAAATCAGAATATGCAGGAGCTGCACAACAACAAGCATTTCTTGATCAGTTACAGTTCCAGAGCTTATCTGAAGAGAAAAGGAAGCATTGGACGGGGCATTAACAGTTGAGGATCTTTATGACGCCATGAGCAGTATGAACAGTGGGAAATCACCTGGTCCCGATGGGATACCCATAGAGTTTTATAAGTAGTTTAAACAGATACTTGCACAACCTTTATTAGATATGTTTAACGAATCATATAAAACAGGAACTCCTCCACCATCGTTAAGATTAGCTATGATAACTGTGATATTAAAACCGGACAAATCACCAACCAGTTGTTCATCTTTCAGACCCATCAGTTTGATGGGATGCGATACAAAAATATTATGCAAAGCTCTCTCTAAAAGATTAGAACAATATCTTCCTAAATTGGTCAGTAATGATCAGAATGGTTTTGTATTACAAGGGCAAGGCTTCCATAACATCAGGAGAGTTTTAAATGTACTGTTTGAAAAAAATAATGCCAAAGACACTGCAATGTTGTCAGTTGATGCTAGCCAAGCATTCGATAGAATAGAATGGAAATACCTTTTTGATCTGCTGCCTAGATATGGTTTAGGAGAAACATTTCTCAATTGGATTAAATTATTGTAAACAAACCCAACAGCAGAAATATTGACTAATAATACAATTTCTAGACCTTTCAGTTTACAACGCTCAACCAGGCAAGGCTGCCCTTTGTCTCCTCTGCTTTTCACTTTAGCAATAGAACCTCTCGCGATCGCAGTAAGGACACGTAGGAGTATATCCGGCATCAGGATTTGGGACATGGAGCATCATATAGCATTATCTGCTGATGACATAATTTTCTTCTTAACGAACCTGAGGAACAGTATTCCAAATTTGATTACTTTACTCGAAAACTATTTTCTGGATACAGAATAAACAAATCAAAGTCAGTATTGTTATTTCTAAATGAAGAAGAAAGACGCAATCCCAAAACAAATACACCATTTATGGCCATGCAAGATGGGTTTAAATATCTGGGTATCAAAATTGCCCCAAAACTTGCCGACATTGTCCCTATAAATTATAACCCCCTGGTAGACGAAGTGACAGAAAAGCTGGACCGGTGTTCTAAATTGCCGATATCAATGATTGGTCATATAAATCTTATTAAAATGTCTATTTTACCCAAATTTATATATCTTTTCCAAGCACTTCCGCTCCCATTACCAAGTAACTTCTATAAAACAATTGATAGTTTATTTAGCCAGTTCATTTGGAACAATAGAAAGGGTAGACTCCGGCTCAAGCTATTATTTTTACCCTATGAAAGGGGAGGACTTCGGGTCCCAAACCTGAAATGGTATTACTGGGCTACCCAATTAAGTTCTGCAATGTACTATTTTTCTTCATCCACACCACCTGCTTGGATAAATATTGAACAAAAATCAGTATCAGATCTGCCCATAAAGCAGTATTTTTATTCCTCAGATATTAAGACACTGAAAAAACAGACAAGAAACCCTTTTGTTAAAAATACAATATCAGTATGGTACGCAGCACATAACTTTGTTAATGAAACAATAAGTTTGTCACAGTTTACTCCCATCTGGGGCAACAGACAATTCAAACCTGGTAGATTGGATGGGGGATTCAAATTATGGGCAGAGAAAGGAATTGGGATGGTTTCGGACCTTTATTTTGAAGGTACCTTTCTTAGATTTGATCAACTTTGTCATAAATACGGAGTCCCTAAAAAACATTTTTTCAAATATTTGCAATTAAGAAGTTTTATAGCATCAAAATATAAGACATTCATGACCACACCTCCGCTGTCGACTATTGAGGAAACAGTGATTAATAATCTGAAGGGTAAAAAACATATATCTAGATTCTATAACCTTTTAGCGGAGTATTCAACAGAATCAGCATCAGATAAATTAAATGCTTGGAGAACAGACACACAAGAAGATATTAGTGTAGAAGATTGGGGAAGCGCATGTTTAAAAGCGCAAAAGAATTCAATTAACACAAGATTAAAATTGATTCAGTATAAGTGGTTAATGAGGGTTTATATAACCCCTGCAAAACTTCACCATATCTCCCCTAACATCCCTGATGTTTGTGTTAAATGTCTGACTGAAAAGGGAACCTTGATTCACTGCCTATGGAAATGCTCTAAGATTTTGGTATTTTGGGAAAATGTAATTAAATGTTTATCACAGATGGTTAAGTGCAACATTCCTTTGACGTCAACAATCTGTATACTTGGAATATACCCCAGGACTACATAAGAACAAAGAAGCAATCGAAAATGATTGACTTTGGACTTCTCCACGCAAGGAGAGTGATTGCACTATATTGGAAAAATGTAGAACTACCATCACTGGCAATATGGAAGACGGAGCTGATGACTTGTCTTGGACTGGAGAGATTGACATACATTGTTAAAGGTAAACAGGAGGAGTTTGCTTGTATTTGGGAATCATTTATGTCATTCCTGATCAATGAAACGGATAACACAGACTGAATAACAGGTTATGAAATGATCCTGCCTTTTATTTTGTTTTATTTTATTTTGCTCCATTTTATTTTCATTTATTTATTCACTCACTTATTTAATTATTATTATTATTATTATTATTATTATTATTATTATTATTATTATTATTATTTTCTTTCACTCTTTTAGTGTGATGTCTGCTGTCACTGTCCATTGTATTTATTCTTTTTTGTCTGTGTGAATGAGTGGCTGTTCAAGGGGATATAAATGGAAATGTTTGTATATTTGACTTAAAGTTTGATATGCACTTGAATCTTTAATAAAAAATATTGTTAAAAAAAAAATATCACATCTATGGGAAATTTCAATCTAGCCATTAAAGATCTCCGAGACAAAGGCAGAAGAGCTTTCTGGACTATAAAGAAATCCTCAAACAGACATAGCTGTCAAAATCTGGATCAAAATATTTCAATCAATAATTGAACATCCCCTCCTTGAAACCGGCACCTTATCGTGGTGGAGGGGTTTGAGCACTTGAATGATCCTAGGAGCTATGTTGTCCGGGGCTTAATTCCCCTGGTATGGTCTCCCAAGGCAAACAGTTCCTAGGTGACGGTCAGACTAAGAGCGGTTCCAAAGCCCCTAATGAGGAAGTGTACGTCGCCCGGAACGGCGTCACCGGGGCCCCACCTTGGAGCCAGGCCTGGGGTTTGGACTCGCAGGCCGGTTCTTTGCCCATGGGACCCGGCCGGGCGCAGCCCAAACAAGTGACGTGGGCCCGCCCTCCAGTAGGCTCACCACCTGCAGGAGGGTTCAGAAGGGGCCGGTGCAGTGTGATTTGGGTGGCAGTCATGGGCAGGGGCCCCAACGACCCAATCCCCGGACGGTGACATGGAGTGTCACCTCGCTGGGGGGGAAAGAGCCTGAGCCAGTGCGCGAGGTTGAGCGGTACCGGCTGGAGATAGTCGGGCTCACCTCCAGGCACGGTTTGGGCTCTGGAACCCAACTCCTTGAGAGAGGCTGGACACTCTTCTACTCTGGAGTTGCCCGCGGTGATAGGCGGCTAGCGGGTGTGGGCTTGCTTTTAGCTCCCCAGCTAAGCCACCATGTGTTGGAGTTCACCCCAGTGAACGAGAGGGTTGCCTCCCTGCACCTTGGGGTCAGGGATAGGTCTCACACTGTTGTTTTGGCTTATGGGCCGAACAGAAGTGCAGAGTACCCGGCCTTCTTGGAGGCCTTGGGAGAGGTACTGGAGAGTGCTCCAACCGGGTATTCAGTCGTTCTACTGGGTGACTTAAATGCTCACGTGGGCAGCGAAAGTGTTACCTGGAGGGGTGTGATTGGGAGGAACGGCTTCCCCAATCTGAACCCGAGTGGTGTTTTGTTACTGGACTTCTGTGCTAGTCACAAGTTTGTCCATAACAAACACTATGTTCAAGCATAAGGGTGTCCATATGCACACGTGGCACCAGGATGCCCTAGGACGGAGGTCAATGATCGACTTTGTAGTCATGTCATCTGACCTCCGGCCATATGTCTTGGACACTCGGGTGAAGAGAGGGGCTGAGCTGTCAACTGATCACCACCTGGTGGTGAGTCAGATCCGCTGGCAGGGGAGGAAGCTGGACAGACCTGGCAGACCCAAACGCATTGTGAGGGTCTGCTGGGAATGTCTGGCGGAACCATCTGTCAGGGAGGTCTTTAACTCCCACCTCCGGGAGAGCTTTGACCAGATCCCAAGGGAGGCTGGGGAAATTGAGTCCGAATGGACCATGTTCTCCACTTCCATTGTTGACGCAGCTGTCTGGGGCTGTGGCCGTAAGGTCTCCGGTGCCTGTTGTGGCGGCAATCCTCGAACCCGGTGCTGGACTCCGGAAGTAAGGGATGCTGTCAAGCTGAAGAAGGAGTCCTATCGTGCCTGGTGGGTTTGGGGGACTCCTGAGGCACCTGACAGGTACCGGTAGGCTAAGCGTGCAGCAGCATGGGCAGTTGCGGAAGCAAAAACTCGGGTCTGGGAAAAGTCCGGGGAGGCCATGGAGGAGGACTACTGGTCGGCCTCAAAGAAATTCTAGCAAACCATCTGGCGCATCAGGAGGGGGAAGCAGTCCTCCGCCAACACTGTTTACAGTGGAGGTGGGGAGCTGTTGACCTCGACTGGGGATACTGTCGGGTAGTGGAAGGAATACTTCGGGGATCTCCTCAATCCCACTGACATGCCTTCCATAGAGGAAGCAGAGGTTGGGGACTCCGATGTTGACTCAATCATCACTCAAGTCAAAGTCACTGAGGTAGTCCGGAAATTCCTCAGTGGCAAGTCACCGGGGGTGGATGAGATCTGCCCTGACTACCTCAAGTCTCTGGATGTTGTGGGGCTGTCTTGGCTGAAACATCTCTGCAGCATCGCGTGGCAGTCAGGGACAGTGCCTCTGGACTGGCAGACCGGGTCGGTGGTCCCCTATTCCGGGGACCGGAGGGTGTGTTCCAACTATCGGGGGATCACACTCCTCAGCCTCCCTGGTAAAGTCTACTCCAGGGTACTAGAGAGGAGAATTCGGCTGATAGTCGAGCCTCGGATTCAGGAGGAACTAAGCGGTTTTCGTCCTGGCTGCGGAACACTGGACCAGCTCTATACCATCCGCAGGGTGCTTGAGGGTTAATGGGAGTTTGCCCAACCAGTCCGCATGTGCTTTGTGGACTTTGAGAAAGCATTCGACCGTGTCTCTCGTGACATTCTGTGGGAGGTGCTCGGAGAGTTCGGGGTCGGAGGCCCTTTACTAAGAGCTGTATGGTCCCTGTGCGAATGGAGCAGGAGCTTGGTTCGCTTTGCAGTAAGTCAGACCTGTTCCCAGTGCATGTTGGACTCTGGCAGGGCTGCCATTTGTCACCGATTCTGTTCATTATTTTTATGGACAGAATTTCTAGGCACAGCCTGGGGCCAGAGGGGGTCTGGTTCGGGAGCCACTGGATTTCATCTCTGCTTTTTGCAGATGATGTTGTCTTGTTAGCTCCTTCTAGCCAGGACCTCCAGCATGTCCTGGGGCAGTTTGCAGCCGAGTTTGAAGCGCCTGGGATGAGAATCAACACCTCCAATTCCGAGGCCATGGTTCTCAACCGGAAAAAGGTGGCCTGCTCCCTCCAGGTTGGGGCAGAGCTCCTGCCTTGAGTGGAGGAGTTTAAGTATCTTGGGGTCTTGTTCACGAGTGAGGGAAAGATAGAGCGCGAGATTGACAGGCGGATCGGTGCAGCAGCCGTTGTATCGGTCTGTCATGGTTAAGATTTACCGGTCAGTCTACGTTCCTACCCTCACCTATGGCCATGAACTCTGGGTCATGACCGAAAGAGTAAGATCCCAGATACAAGTGGCTGGAATGAGTTTCCTCCGCAGCGTGGCGGGGCGCTCCCTTAGAGATAGGGTGGGGAGCTCTGTCACCCGAGAGGAGCTCGGAGTAGAGCCGCTGCTCCTCCACATCGAGAGGAGCCAGCTGAGGTGGCTCGGGGATCTGTATCGGATGCCCCCGGGACACCTTCCTTGGGAGGTGTTCCTGGCATGTCCTACCAGGAAGAGACCCCGAGGAAGACCCAGGACATGCTGAAGTGACTATGTCAACCGGCTGGCCTGGGAACGCCTTGGGATCCTCCCGGAAGAGCTGGAGGAAGTGTCCGGGGAGAGGGAAGTCTCGGTGTACCTGCTCAGGCAGCTGCCCCTGCGACCCGGCCCCAGATAAAGCGGAAGAAGATGGATGGATGGATAATTGAACCAAATTTTTTTTGTATGGTAGTGAAGTGTGGGGCCCTCTCATGAACCACACAGAGATCTGCAAAAGCATCCTCAAAGTCCACAAGAACACCCCCAATAATGCATGCAGAGCTGAACTAAGCCAATTTCCTTTTGTTAATTTGGATCCAAAAAAGAGCTATAAAGTTCTACTAACACCTCAAAGCCAGCAAGCCAAGCTCCTACCACTACAAAGCCCTACAATGCCAAGAGGAGAGCAAAGAAGGGAGTCCCTTCAGCTAGCTGGTCCACAGGCTCAGGGCTAAATAGCACCAGGCACCAAGACCGCCCTCACACAATCCAGCCACACCAAATTATAGCTAAGGAAAAAGTCAATTACCGGTACATCAACTGGTGGACATCTACAACCAAAAGCCAAAGCAAACTCCAATGCTATTTGGCCCTAATCAGACATTACTCCATGGCAGATTATCTGAGCTCGGTCACTGACCCGAGACTGAAGAAAACTTTGACTATGTACAGACTCAGCGACCACAGCCTGGCCTTAGAGAGCGGCCGACACAGACGTGGCTGCCCAGAAAGGAGCGCCTGTGTCGGCTCTGTCCACACAGACAGGTGGAGACAGAGCAGCACTTCCTGCTGCACTGTGACACATAGACATCAGAACCCAGCTCTACACTAAAATGACAAGTACAACCCCAAACTTCCATAATCTCTCAGACCAATCAAAACTGCTGTAGATGCAACAAGATATCCACAGGAGAAGCGACAAGCTTCACAACAACACGTGACATGATCTCCTCCACATGAACCAGCTGCTCCTGACTGGGTCATACGTGCACAGTGATATGTTATATCATTATTAGGGCCGGGACTTTAATGCGTTAATTACAATTAATTAATTACACAAAAATTAACGCGTTAAAAAAATTAACGCATTTTAATCGCACTAATTTTTGCACAGCGGAACATTTCTCACTGGAAGAGTTTCAGGGGTACCGATTATACTGGAGCACCAACTAACAGTGTTGGTAATAACGGCGTTAGAATAAACGGCGTAACTGAACGGCGTTACTTTTTTCAGTAACGGGTAATCTAACTAATTACTATTTCCATCGTTACAACGCCGTTACCGTTACGGACTATTAATTGTGACGCGTTACAAACTGAGGCTGCTGTCATCCGACTCGGCTCTCAGCCACCGGAGCTGCAGAGCTGTTTTATTTTTCCTCCGGTGAGGCAGGAGGGAGGGGCGAGACAACCGCATAGGTGATGGTGATTGGCTGTTTAACGTTGAGTGAGAGTTCTTAAGCCAATCAATGGCAATGTTCGGTTTACACACAAACCACACACGCACACAGCAGTCTCACACACAAACTAGCAGAGGTGAACTGCAGCAATGGCAAGTCCGGAGGGAACGTTAACGTTTTCAAAGTGGAAGTACAGACACTACTTTAATCTCCTTTGTCCACGTCCGTGAACACTGCACTGCCCAAAAACTCTGTTGCTGACGCTGTTGATGATGACAGCAGGTCAGGTGTGGCTAACGTGAGCTCCGCTAACAGCTTCACTAAAACTTGTGACACAGACTGAACTGAATGCAATGATAGACAGGTATGTTGTTGAGAACTTGCTCCTGTTATCAACAGCTGACTCAGACTCCTTCAGAGCTTCACTGGTAAAATATCAGGGAGAACAGGAGCCGGTCCGCCATAAAGAAGACATTTTCTAAATACATGGATTCTGAGTAGCTAAAATGAATGCCGAGCTCAAATGGGTGAATAATTAAAAGTAACGCAGTAGTTACTTTTCCTGGTAACTAATTACCTTTATAGTGGAGTAATTCTGTTACTAACTCAGTTACTTTTTGGGAGAAGTAACTAGTAACTATAACTAATTACTTTTTTAAAGTAACATGCCCAAAACTGCCAACTAACGTTCATGACTTTAGACAACAACAATGAACGAAGGAGCAGATGAGACTGCTTTGGTTGGCCCCGTGGATGGGAAATTTTGTTTTCAAAAGCGGACGGATGGCAGCGTAGATAAGAGCATGCTATTGCTGCACTCCATGGCAAAAATTGCACTGGTCGGGACAGCGTTTAGCTCAGTGGGTAGAGCAGCGTCTCATGTGCCGAGTCTCTGCAGCGGACCCAGGTTCAACTCCTGGCCTGGGTCCGTTTGCTGCGTGTCACTCCCCCTCTCTCTCTCCCTGTTTCCTGTCATATCTTCAGCTGTTCTGTCAATAAAGCCATAAAAGGCCAAAAAAATATTTAAAAATTGCACTGGTCTGTTGGTCTTGAAAAAACAAAAACAATGTTTTGTTGCTTAAGCATCTGTATTCAGTCATTATTCAATGGTATACTAAAATCCAAGTGAAAAAAATTGCTTCTCACTGTTCTCAGGTCAAATATTTATATGCGATTAAAATGCGATTAATTTCGATTAATTAATTAAAAAGCCTCTGATTAACTCGATTAATTTTTTTAATCGAGTCCCGGCCCTAATTATTATTATTATTGTGAACCACAGTTCACAATTGCGATAGATAGATAGATAGATAGATAGATAGATAGATAGATAGATAGATAGATAGATAGAACAGAGAAACAACACCATTTTCACAATAGGAAACAACCCTATCGAACAAACAAACCATTACACTTGAACAAACACTGGACTACCAATCTGAACCTGGCTCAAAATATTCAAATCAATCATCGGACCCATTGCATTATATGGTAGCGAGGTGTGGGGTCCACAAACTCAACCAGACTGGACAAAATGGGACAAAAATACCATTGAGATCCTGCATGCATAGTTCTGCAAAAATATCCTCCAGGTGCAACATTTATTTGGCAAAAGAAGAGACCGAGGGTAATACTAAAATCCCTTCATTTGACCAAGGACAAGGGAGGTCTAGGTCTACCAAACCTTAAAAAATATTACTGGGCTACTCAAATAAATGCAATGGTGGCATGGATCGGAAATGATCGGGAAGCAATATAGCCTCAGATAGAGCGGGATTCGGTGGGAGGCAATCCCTTATCAACACTACCATTTATTGATACAAGGTCAGTTAATAGAATCAAAATAAAGAACGAATGGATAAGACACACTTTAAAAGTCTGGACAACAGTAAAAAAAATGTTCAGGGGACCGGAGTCAATCTCAAGGGCCATGTTGATAGTAGGAAATATAGAATTCCCACCTTCCGTGTGGGATGGTGGGTTTAGAAGGTGGGCCGACAAAGGTCTCTGTACAATTAATCAACTTCTTAAAGGAACAGAACCCAAATCATTTTCTCAACCTCAAGAACAATATGACCTACCATCAAAGGATTTGCAAAATCTATTGCATGTCTGTCCGTCCTGGAAGAGGGATCCCTCCTCTGTGGCTCTTCCTGAGGTTTCTTCCATTGTTTTTTTTACCCTGTTAAAAGGTTTTTTTTCCATCAACATGTGAAGTTTTTCCTCACTTGAATCGAGGGTCTAAGGACAGAGGATGTTGTTCACTGTACAGATTGTAAAGCCCACTGAGGCAATGTGATTGTGATTTTGGGCTATATAAATAAAATTGATTTGATTTGATTTGTATAGGTACCTCCAGATAAGACATTACATTACAAACCACAAGGAAAGGGAAATGGTCAGCAAAAACCCAAATGAAATAGAAGAATATTCTATTGGTTTTCTAGAGAGGCATTTCCCAACGAAAAAACACATATATAAAAGGTTAGCAATTAGTTCTTCACAAAACACAGATTACATCAAGGACAAATAGGAATTAGATTTGAATGTTATAATTGAAGATTCTACATGGATGGACATATGGACAGGCTGTCATAAGGGAATTAGTAGCCAGCTGTGGAAAGAATTTGACTGGAAGGTGAAGATCTGATTTTCTTAATACTCCCTTTATCATCTCTTCATATGTGAAAAACCCAATGTGGCATTATGTTGGCGAAAATGCGGCAATATTGGCGACGCCACACACATTTTCTGGGATTGTCCAGTATTACAAGGATTTTGTGATAATGTTAAAAAGGAACTTGATACTATTTTGGAGATAGATGTTACTCTAAAACCAGTGTTGTTTTTGTTGGAAGCCATACCCAAAGACCTATATAATGCAGACAAGTGATACATACTGAGGATTCTTTTATTAGTAGCAAAGAAAATGATCACAGTGAACTGGAGAGATGTAAAACTACCAACCATAGGTCAATGGACCCAGAGACTGAAAAATGTATACATGATGGAGCGAATGACAGCAAGTCTGCAGCTGACTATGGACACTTTTATGCAAAGATGGACTTGTATTTCAAGGTACCTAGGGGTTTGATGGATGAGATGATGTGATGGAATATGGTTGGGAAGAGCCTATCTAAATTCCTCTTTGGAAAATCTTGCTTAGCCACTTTCTATGGATGAGTTGCTCCTCTGCCTGTCATGGTTATTGGTATTATTACTATTTTTGTACTGCTATGCTGCCTGTCACCCATTTTTGTTTTTAGGAAGTCATATGTCAGGAAATGTTTTGCAAAATGTTATGAAAATGATTAAAATATATAAATAAAAAGTTCTAAAAAAAATAAAAAATGAAAACTGCAAGCAGTGATGAACGGGCCCTCGCAGTCCGCGCGCACGTCGGGGCGTGCTGCTGTCGACCCACGCCGCCGTGGGGCTACCCCCACAACACCTTCCATTTCAGTTTTTCCTACGATTTGGTGGGCTGTTCCTCCTGTCGGTAATAAAGAATGTCTGAAAAGGCTAGAAAGCTGAATGCAGTATTTTATTATCGTTGGAATAAGCAGAATAATGTCCAACATAACATTAGCAGAGGCAAAGTATGCGAAACAGCACGATGGCTTGACATACTGACTGTTAACTACAGATGTGTTCTGTGTTATTTGACCAGAGAAATCACTCAGTCGTTTCAAATCTCAGGGGAAGCCACTGCGTTCATCGTGGAAAAGTTGGGCAGAATCACAACTACAGACATCTTGTTGTGTGCCACATTGACAGGGCAGATCCAACACAAAAATGGCATTCTTATCAAACTGGCTTATTTAAAAATTGTGTGCTGTGGCTTACTACCGCTGACTTATCTATTATGTGGCTCTAAACATTACCCTTCTATTATGCCATATTGTTATGTGCAATTTAGACAAAACTACCTGCAAATGCCATGTACATCTGACTATGTTTGTCATCACTGCACAAAAATGAGTGTAGAATAATGCTTCACTTGCCTTCTTTCAAAAATGTATTTATGGCTGTCTATCAGTGTCAAGCTTTTGATCTAAGTTCTGCTTTGTTTGCTAGTTTTTATTCCAAGAAGTGCGTGCTGCCACCTTTTGAAGTTTCGATAAAATCTGATAAATATGCGGCTGCCTTACTGGAATTGAATGGAATCATTCAGAGGTTATGTAGATAGGATACATGTGCCTTGAAAGACAACAGTGCCATCTAGTGGCGACTTGTATCACGTACACCATAAATTCATGTGCTTCTAAGCAAAATAGACCACTTCCTGTTGGACTGAGAGTGTGGGTGTAAATCAGTCATTTGTGCGTCTTGTCATAACACACATGCGTGCCAAATTTCATTCATGTACATGCATGTAGGGTGCCAAAATTGACCGCGATAAAACTTACTTCATGTTTCCAGTGGGTTTCCAGTGGGTGGCGCTATGGATATGACACAGTATTGATGCAAAGATCTATTCAGGGCGACTCCCTCTAGATTCCCTCTAGATTTGGTCAAGCTAGGAAATAGTATGAAGGAGTTATCAGGACTTGATGCTTCATGGCGAAGGATTGTTATGGCGGGCTCCGCAACTGCCAGCAGGTATGACGTAGGATAAAGATTTCCATATCTTTTCATCTTCAAGGTCAGAGGATGCTACTGAGTGACTTTGAAGTCTGTGGTGTTACATCTGTAGGAGGAGATAATTTAAGTACGAAGATTGGCATAATTCAACATGGCGGCCAAAAGCAAAATGGCAGACTAATTATTGACGCTGAGATTTGTTCGGGGAGACAGCCTCTACAGTTACGAGCAGTTTGGTGTGGATAGGACATTGTATGTTGAAGTTATAAAGCCTCGATGCTTGACGGCGTGAGGACAAAATGGTTTCCACCGCACCGCCAACTTAACCTTGTCGCAGCTGAATGATTTCCATAACTTTTGTTCTTCGAGGCATGAAGAAAATTACTGAGTTAGTTTGAAGACTGTGGTGTTTAAGCTCTAGGAGAAGATAATTTTCAAAGTAGGCATGATTTGGACAAAAACGCCACCACACATCTAAATGACTGCCTTCCTGTTGGACTGACACTAGGAGTCCAAATGGGTTTTTTGTGCGTCAGGTCATGAGGAATCTGCGTACCAATTTTCATCCTTCTATGTTACTAGTAGGAGGCGGGGCATCACAATAGGGGGCGCTACAGCGCCCACGCGTCACGGCCATGCCCCATGACCACACAGATCTCATCAGGGCGACTCCCTCTGCATTCCTGAGAGATTTGGCCGAGATAATACATTGTATGAAGAAGTTATGAGGACACGATGCTTCACGGCGAAGGATTTGAACCGACCGCTCCACTGTGGCCAGCAGGTATGACGTAGGATAAAGATTTTGATAACTTTTCATCTTCAAGGTCAGAGGATGCTACTGAGTCACTTTGAAGTCGGTGGCGTTACATCTGTAGGAGGAGATAATTTAATTACAAAGATTGGCAATATTTCAAACTGGTGGCAAAAATCAAAATGGCCGACTAAGTATTGATGCTGAGATTTATTTGGGGAGACAGCCTCTACACTTATGAGAAGTTTGGTGTGGATAGGAAATTGTATGTTAAAGTTATAAAGCCTTGATGTTTGACCGCGAGGGGAAAAAATGGTTTCCACCGCCCCGCCCACTAAAGTATGTCGCAGCTGAAAGATTTTAATAACTTTTGTTCAAGGCATTAAGAAAATTACTGAGTTAATTTGAAGATTGTGGTGTTTAAGCTCTAGGACAAGATAATTTTCAAATTAGGCATGAATTTGTCAAAAATGCGGCCAAATTTCAAAATAACTGACTTCCTGTTGGACTGAGAGTAAGCATCCAAATGGGTTTTCCTTGCGTCTGGTGATGATGAATATGCGTACCAATTTTCGTCCTTCTGTGTTACAAGTAGGAGGCGGGGCATCACAATAGGGGGCGCTACAGAGCCCACGCGTCACGGCCACGCCCCATGACTACACAGATCTCATCAGGGCAACTCCCTCTGCATTCCTGAGAGATTTGGCCGAGATAAGACATTGTATGAAGAAATTATGAGGACACGATGCTTCACGGCGAAGGATTCGAATTGCCCGCTCCACTGTGGCCAGCAGGTATGACGTAGGATAAAGATTTTAATAACTTTTCATCTTCAAGGTCAGAGGATGCTACTGATTGACTTTGAAGTCGGTGGTGTTACATCTGTAGGAGGAGATAATTTAAGTACGAAGATTGGCAATATTTCAACATGGCGGCCAGAAGCAAAATGCCAGACTAAGTATTGATGCTGAAATTTGTTCGGGGAGACAGCCTCTACAGTTACAAGCAGTTTGGTGTGGATAGGAAATTGTATGTTTAAGTTATAAAGCCTCGATGCTTGATGGCGTGAGGAAAAAATGGTTTCCACCGCACCGCCCACTAAAGTTTGGCGCAGCTGAATGATTTCAATAACTTTTGTTCTTCAAGGCATGAAGAAAATTACTGAGTTAATTTGAAGACTGTTGTGTTTAAGCTCTAGGACAAAGATAATTTTCAAAGTAGGCATGAATTGGACAAAAACGCCGCCACACATCTAAATAGCTGACTTCCTGTGACAGTATGGTCCCCCCAGACTTTTTTGTGCGTCTGCTCATGAGGAATCTGCGTATTGAATTTCGTTCTTCTACGCACTTGTGGGAGGCGGGGATGAACATTAGGGGGCGCTACAGAGCCCGCAGGTCACGACCACGCCCAATGACAATGCAGGATCGCAATTTTCGCCAGATGTAACATATATTCCAAATTTGGTGAGTATTTGGGTATGTTCAGGCATCCAAAACTGCATTCAAACTTGGAGAAGAAAATTTCTGTCCTTCCAATAACAATAGGGACCTCGCAGGTCTACCTGCTCGGGCCCTAATAATTCTTCCAATTACAATAGGGACCTCACAGGTCGATGACCTGCTCGGACCCTAATAACGAAAGCGAAGGAAATTACATCTGATGATTTGGCACAAAGAAGGATCTTAATTTAAGAGAAATGGATGTCGTATTAGCAAATCTGGTGCAAAACCTGACATGACACATTCTACAGATTTCATAATAAGCATGAGGGGAACTGGTTGGAACTGAGTGGTTGCCACTGTGCAGAAGGATGCAATGTGTGTTTAACTGTGTGTCTGGTCTCTCTGATCAGGGGCGGCAATCTCTCACCAGACAACAGGAGAGATTTCTGAGCTCTGCCTGCCCTCCTTTTCTCAGCTCCAATGAGATTTTGATATTCACGTCATGTCTCGCTCTTCACCACACATCACAAGGAATACAGACAGCTAGGCTGGTGCATTGAGCGAGCGAGACTCACATTCATGCTCAGTCACTCTCTCTTCTCCTCAGCCCCCTTTCCACGCTTCTCCTACCCCTCCACACTCAGCTTCACACAGAGACAGCCATGAAGACACAAAGAAGCACCAAACTACAGCAGATATACTGCTGGGACAGGAGCAGATTATAGTCGAATGCAGAAGAAACAGAACAGGTCCAGACAATGCTCCTCGAGGTAGAAAAAGGTTTTAGTTCAGACATTGGAGGCCGTAACTGTCTATCGAAATCATAAAAACGTTTCACAGGAACAAGGGGAAACACTTAAGTGTTGGTGTGCTAATGAGCAGCAGCAACAACAACCAGCCTGCTTTCATCGAGACACAAGCTCAGTTGCATTGAAACACAGTCTCACACACACGTACACACACACTGTTGTGCTATTTTTAGAACTGGATTTCCAGAATATCCCTCCCTCCTCCCCTTTTTCATAAGCCTGCCCTCAAACTGACTGTACACTGCGATGGAATTGAACATTTATTAAAAAAGACCCTTTGGTTCCCACTGCAGTCTCACATTAAAAAAAAAACAGCAGAAGAAAGTGTAATGGGTGTTGGTGTACTGGATGGGCTGATTTGTTCAGACCCGACAGCACACAGGACTCTGTAAAAAGAGAGAAAATCTGTAAACTTACATAAATAATGCTTGGTGCTCAAACGCAGTTAAAGTGGATGGACAATGTTCACCAGATGTTGAATTCTTGATGCTAAGATGACAACCATATTATCTGTAAGGATGAAGCGCTAGTGCTGAGAGAAAAAAAACGCTGCACGTTGGATTTGATTGACAGCTACTAACACTATTTTAACAGAGGGTTAACCACACAAGCTTAGGATGCACAGGGTGGTAAAAGCACAACAATCACAGCCACACTCAGTATACAAACAATCTGCTCTCTGTTATACAAATTTACGTCAGACAAAGCTTAGGATAGACAAGACACTGCCAAAACAAAAGGTGGAGCATTCTTAGAAAAGCTTTTGGTCAGGTGACAAGGAGACATACATCTCCACCAGATCAAGATTAAAAGCTTTTATTATGGAGACAAAGAGGAGATATCTGCAGAGACTGGAGAAGAACCACAACCACAACACCAACAAGATATGTGTGCAGGAGATTAAAAAAATGACACAGGCTACAAAAGCAGGCGTTACCCCATCAACTTTCTGTTCCAAATCCCCGACGTAACGTTCAGAATCACCTGTCATTAAAAAACCTGCAACCAGTGAGTACAGCGGTGCTGAAGCTAGTGGGCTATGCTATGTCCGTCAGACACGTTGCGCATCTTTGCTTGTGCTCTTGCATGCATGTGAAACCTTAATGTGCTGCACACATATCCCAACCATGCCAGAGCCAACAAAGTGTGCAGTGCTTGAGCACGGTACAGAGCGCTCACACTAGTAATACAAACTGTACTTTGGGGGTCCAACATGCTTGGGCACCGTACAGATTGCCTAGTGTGAGTGCACCTCAGCTGTGATGTCTACTCCGCCTGCAGAGGACCAGCCACTGTCAGTTACCACAGCGGATGTTAGTAAGTGCTTGCTTAGAGTGAATATAAATAAGGCTGCTGGTCCAGATATACCTGGCTGTGTACTAAAACAAAGCTAGTAATTTACTGTTAAACATAATTAAGCTAATTGTTGATTTTAGAAGACACACACCGCTGTCCACGTCAGGGGAGCAGGTGAACAGTTATAGGTTCCTTACCAGGACAGGAAGGCCCTACAGTAGGTAGGGCTGGGTACCGAACTTCAGTTCTTTTATGGCACTGACCAAAATGCTTAGGTAGTACCGAGTAACAAAATATGCCTCGTCTTTCGGTGCCAAGTTTCAGTCCCCAGAGTTTAATCACGTGATCAAGATCTGATAATGCTGCCGGTGATTGGCTGTAACGTTACACGTGATTGCGGCATGCAGGAAAAATATGTACGTGGTTACCATATATGTTTTGTGGTTATGCCCACAGACGGTTCACGTGTGTCCGTGTTGTGAACTGTAGTTGTGTGTGTCGTCGAACCGGTTAAAAAAAATGCCACCGAGGTCAAAAGCGTGGCTCCATTTTAGCAAGACTGATAGCAATAGTGCGCGACGCAATATGCAAAAAATCATTGTTGCTAAGGCCGGCCACATGACTATTTAACGAAGCACCTGACCGTGCACAGAATCAATTTTTGAGAGCAGAAAGTTGTTCCATGTTTGACTTCAAGAAGAGCGCACCGCAGCATCCTCCTCTCAGCATTTGAGTCCGACTTTGGACATTACAGTGCTCGAACGGCCTGGTTCAAAATGTCTTAAGTATTAGTGTGTAGCTTTATTTTATGGCTATGTAGCTAGCTAAATCAAAAGCTAACTAGAGATTGACAGTAACAGATAAAGTTGAGCTTGTAAAGATGTGCTCTTCAATTGGGTTGGCTGGTTAAACAGCTCACCTAACAGTAGACACCATCAGCCAGGAGCGGGTTTGTCTGTGTCCTGAGAAAGCAGACATGCTAATTTTCCTGAAGAAAAACTGCTAAGTGAAAAGGTCCTCAGTATGTAGCAATGAGCATTAGATATTGACTTGTCACTTGTTTGCAAGTGTTCTTTTAAACTGGAAATGATTTGTTGTTTATTTTTTCTGTAAGAAAATTGTTTGGAGTAGAAAAATACCAGATTTGTACTGGAATGTGTTATGTAATTTTCTTTTTGTTAGAATTGGTATTATAAAATTGGTATCAAAAAAAGTATCGTTCAGGAACCGGTATCAGTATTGGTACAGGTATCGAACATTTTTGATTTAGCTGGCTAACTGTACAGCGAAAGCTAAGCTAAGAAAATGTAAAGATGGGCGCACAGGTGGTCGAGTGTTAGAGCGCATGCCATAAACGCAGCCGACCCCGGTTCGATTCCGGTCGGAGGTCCTTTGCTGCATGTCACATCCCCCTCTCTCTCCCATATTTCCTATCTGTCTACTGCTTAATAAAGGTGTCTATGCCAAAAAAGAAAATGTAAAGATGGTATAATCAAGAGAGACAAACTACCAGTGGCAAAACATCTTGTGTTCACCTCACTGGTCAGATTTAATAAGAAAACAATAACAGGCCGCGGAGCTGTACAATGAGGGACTCAAATTCACACCGGTCAGTGCCAACTAACATGAAGATGTGATTGTTAAAACTTCCACTTGCACATTATTGATGTGGACTTTGCAAGCTCACTACAGAGGAGGAGAAGTTTATAGTATCCAAGTGATGATGTACATGAATAACACACTGTATGTGGTACAATTTCCTGTATTTTTTAAATTGCAACATATATTGCTGAAAAAAGTCTCTTTTTTTTTTTTTTTAATATGGTACAGTCCAATTTTAAATCCTTGAACGCAATCTTGTTGCACAATAATAATAATAAATATAGCCGCAAGCAGCAATCTGCGGGTTCTAACCTCTTTCGCCCCAAACCGGCCACCCTGATCCTCATCACCCACATCGGCCGCTGTGTTCCTCAAAGATCTGTGCAACACATACCATACATGGCACTCAAGATATTTGTTAATGCTTGCCCCTAGAGCATGCATACCAAATTTGGTGAAATTCCGTCCAATGGTCTTTGAGATACGCATGTGTAGCATTTATAGAGCCCCCTATATGTTGAGCTCAACATGTTTTGGTAGGCACATTGCCAGTCCTGTTGTGAACCTACCCACCAAGTTTTGTGATGATAGGGCAAAGGGTGTGGAAGTTATGGCCAATCAATTCTAAGCCCCGCCCATTGCAAAAATACATTGGTCTGTGGCGGCCATGTGTTTTGACAAATCTGGCTCATTTGTAATAATTTATAATTTGTCTTTTCATCCCCCAAAGCCGTATACCAAATTTGGTGTCGATAGAGTAAATTTTTCAAAAGTTCTATTCATTTAACTGTTTTTCCCATTATGCAAATTGGCATAATTGGGGGCGCGGACGCTCGTCAACGTCAGTCGGGGGGGGGGGGGACGGACAGACGGTCATCAACTCCGTCAGCCGGGGGACGGACGGATGCTCATCGCCGTCACGCGCAGAGTATAACGGTGCTGACCTAGCGGTATAGCGGCATCTTGGGAGAACCCTGCTTAGGCGGGAGGCAAAAATGCTTGGGCGCCGGGCCTAAGCCATATAATGGCAGGGAAAACCCTGGACTGTGAGGGGCGTGGCCTTCCCAAAAACGCATTTTCAAGCTTAATTACAGCGCCACCATGTGCTCTCGATTGTGCTCATATTTTAATAAAAGTTGATGCACATCATTTCCAACTATTGGGCCAAGTTTAAAGTTTCTGGCCCATTCCAGCTCTTGAGAATTCGAGCTCAAGCGGCAGACAACAAATAATAATAATAATAATAATAATAATAATAATAATAATAAACCGGCACAATTTTAGATAATAATAATAATAATAATAATAATAATAATAATAATAATAATAAACCGGCAGAATTTTAGATGATAATAATAATAATAATAATAATAATAATAATAATAATAATAATAATAAATAATATAACATGATAATAATAATAATAAAAATAATAATAATAATAAACCGGCACAATTTCAGAGGGGTTCTACCCCGAATAATAATAATAATAATAATAATAATAATAATATAACATGATAATAATAATAATAATATAACATGATAATAATGATAATAATGATAATAATAATAATAATAATAATAATAATAATAATAAACCGGCACAATTTCAGAAGGGTTCTACTCCTTCGGGGTTAGAACCCTAATAAACCAGCACAAACAAAATAATAATAAAAATAACAACAATAACAATAACAATAATAATAATAATAATAATAATAATAATAATGCATTTTATTTGAAGGCGCCTTTCAAAGCACTCAATGACACCGCACATAGCAAAAACAGTACAACAAAAAACGGGACAATTTAGTGCAAAAAAAAAAAAATATATAGGTAAGTAAGAGGATGCAATTACATGGTGCCGGCTCGACACAAAATTCAGACTCCGCAGTCCTCACCATACAGGAAGTCAACCGGGCCGGATTAGGTAGGGTTGAGCTTCCGAGGTGATGATAGTGCAATAGAGTGGAATAAAGAATAACATATTTATCAGAAAGCTCATGTGCAGAAGCATTGGCGCATTCCTGTACATTACAGGTGTTAGTCCCCTTCATAGATATATCCACTGCAACAGAACTAAAACAATTTTTTGTGTGTGAGAGCATGTGTGTACATCCAAGCTGCACACACACATCCAGGCCTCATTAACATCCATGCTGAATGGCACAGTATGTTAGGTTCAAAGCACTCTACCCCTCCAGCAGTGATTCAAGCTTTCTTCCACCTGCCAAATTCTTCCACTCTTTTTAAACAAGGTCTTAATCTCCCTTGAAACACTGCAGAGTTCTCCTGCAGCAGTGCCAGTGGCCCAGGGGGAACAAGAGAGGGAAGTGTCCCTCTCTCACCAGCTCAGTGGACACAGTGAGGCCCCTCCTCTTTCTATCTGCAGGGACAATGGTGCAGGAGGAGAGATGAGGAGCTTGACACTGAGTGGAGGACCTGAAATGAACATCACGTGCCAACACAGTCTTCTCTCCTCAGACCATGCACAACCACATTACAGGAACCTGGATGCGTGACTTTATAAACCTCCAGTCAACAGCATCCCTCAGCAGGTCCCCTACATTAGCAGACACTTCATATCAAATCAGTGGCTTCATACATTTGTATCAAAAGACAAAAAACTTCATGTTACCCCCACTCATCAATTGCCTATGAACATCCATCTCACCGTGGAGATGAACTAAATCACATTACTTCATAGACAAAGCCATCCAGACTGCAGCTCCCAGAAACGTCTAAACTAACTAACTGGGCTAACTGATGCACATCCTGAATGCCCTCATGGGCTTGTTCCCACATGTGGACATCAGTACGGGGACAGCTATACAGGAAATGGAGGGTAATAAGAATTGACAGTCATTGCCCTTGTGATCAATGATATTTTGACTACTGACTGAAAAAACAGTCATAGAATGTCTTCAATGAGATTGACAGTTTGTTTTACAGGAAAGAAACAGAACAGATTGAAACATGGCACCACCAACTAGCAGGTAAGCAGTGCTGGCTGTGGCTAGCTAGTTCAATCTGATGCAAGTTCCTTTAGAAGGGAACACATTGTGGCCACTAGTGTATTCTTTCTTGTAATTGGATACCATATGATCTAGTTAACTGATACCTTAATCAGGGGGCATCGGCTTGTTGTTGCCATCCCCCTGGTAACCCTAATGGGCTTCCAAGTCAATCGCAAAGTGTTTCAAATGTAATGGAATATTTACTCTTCAGAACTTCACAACTTGTGAAGAACTAAAGGACTTAAATGGATTACTTAAATAGCTGTATTTCTGCAGCTGAGCCATATTGACGCCATTAAATGAAAAGACCTTGGCCTTCAGTGTCCTAGTACAGATTGTTTGCAGTGCTGCATTCAATGGCCATTCAACAGCCTTTGAAAACACACCAGATTTGATTTACAGTAAATTTCGGGAGGAGTTCTGATAATAGAGATCTTCAGATCATTGATCTCTTGGTTGAATCAGTATAATGCCTTCTGCTAGATGTTTGTGGTTAGCTGCAAGCTATTCAGCCTTTGTGACTGTAGTAATGTAAAGTAATGTGGAGAAAACTCTCTGATAAATCACATGGAGACGAGGCTTGCAGAGAGTGGGTTTGTTTATCTCTGGGCTGACCAAACATTTTATACCTCAGATTCTGTCCATCTGGTTATAAAGTTGCGCAGTGATAGTCTGGAAAACACCAAAAGGTCCTGGTGCCTTTGTTTTTGTACTTTTCAATGTTCCATATCATCCCTTTACCCGAAAGCTCTATGTTGTGGCAGGCTGGACTGTGTCTGGAGAAGCTTCTCTAAAACCTGATAGCACTCTGTAAATGCAGTGGATGTTGATAGGGTACCAGTGATCCAAACGCAACAGCCCGGGGCAGGTGTGAGTAACTGTTACGCAGCACTATGTGATGGCTGCTGGCTGACTTGGGCAACTCTGTGTCAACTAACAAACACACAGAGGAGAATAATACAGGAGGTTCTCCAATAATGCTCATGATTTCAGAAACTGGGAGTTTGGGTGAACATTATGCACAGTTCCACTGCATTGGGAGAAATTACCACCTGCAGCCATGAACTGTTGTTAAATGTTGTTGCGTTCCAACTTTGTGTGCTTTTATAAGTCCCAAGGCGAATAAACAACTTCCAGAAAAGACAGCATATAAAAAGGCTCTGAATATACTCCCAAACAGACAATTGAAAACAAAGCTACACAGACAGCAGCCACCACCAAGTACACACAGCAGTTCTACTTTCTGGTATTTACTTGGAAGTAACATACATTATATTGCCAAAAGTATTCACACACCCATCCAAATAATTGAAATCAGGTGTTCCAACCACTTCCATGGCCACAGGTGTATAAAAGCAAGCACCTAGGCATGCAGACTGGAGCTCAGTGAATTCCAGCGTGGTACTGGTATAGGATGCCACCTGTGCAACAAGTCCAGTCATGAAATTTCCTTCCTCCTAAATATTCCACAGTCAGTGGTATTATAACAAAGTGGAAGCGATTGGGAACGACAGCAACTCAGCCACGAAGTGGTGGGCCACGTAAAATGACGGAGCTGGATCAGCGGATACTGAGATGCATAGTGCGCAGAGGTCGCCAACTTTCTGCAGAGTCAATCATTACAGACCTCCAAACTTCATGTGGCCTTCAGATTAGCTCAAGAACAGTGCGCAGAGAGTAGAGCCCGACTGATAAAGGATTTTTAAGGCCGATACCGATAAAAATAATTGGTGATTTAAAAATACGATATTCCGAAAGAATAAATCCAGAAATGCGTAACAAAATATAAACAGATTTCTGTAACATCAGTTATTTGTAGTTATTTTTGAGTCCTCACTAAAATAATATGATAATGCAGTTTAAAAAATAAACTTGTTTTATTGTCACAACAGAACAGGGGAACATCAAAATATAGTATCGGGTTTTTGGCGTTCCAAACATGAGGTGACGTTGTAGTGCAGGGTGCCCACACTTTTTTAGCTTGCAAGCTTTCAGAATGACCAGGTCAAAATGATCTACCTGCATAACAAATACTAAACATCTATTTATTTATACACTGAGTATACTTTATAACACAATGCATGACTGATATTGAGAGAGTAATGTAACCCTTGATATTAATAATAACTTTATTTATATAGCACTTTTCAAAAATGAGTTACAAAGTGCTTTACAATAAAACAGATAACATAATGAGTTAAAAATCCAAACAAAGATAAAACATATAAAATAATTTAAATGGTTACAACAATACCAACAATTAAGAAAAAGCCTTAAGATAAAAGTGAGTTTTAAGAAGGGATTTAAAAGAGGACACTGAGTTAGCCTGCCTGAGATCTCTAGACAGGGAGTTCCATAGCCGAGGGGCGCAAACAGCAAAGGCCCGGTCATCTTTAGTGACAAGTCGAGATTTTAGAACCATTAGGAGGGCCCTGCTGGAGGATCTCAGGCGGCGATCAGGCTCATAAGAAGTCAGCAGATCAAAGATATAGGCAGGAGCCTGACCATTCAAGGCTTTAAAAACAAGCAGTAAAATCTTAAAATGAATTCTAAAACTCGCAGGTAACCAGTGAAGAGCAGAAAGGATTGGTGTAATGTGGTCACATCTCTTAGTACGTGTCAAAAACCTAGCAGCAGCATTTTGTATCAGCTGCAGTCTTTGGATGTTTCGCCTGCTGATACCAGAGTAAAGTGCGTTACAGTAGTCCAGTCTGGAGGAGACGAAAGCATGGATGACCTTTTCTAAGCCTGCAGAGGACAAGAATGACCTGATCTTTGTTAGCTGTCTCAGTTGTGCAAAGCATGACTGCACCGCTTTAGTCACTTGAGTATCAAAAGATAATTCTGAGTTAAAGATGACACCGAGATTGCGAGCCTCTTTTTGACCATTGTTAGATAAGGCACCCAGACTAGAGGAGAGATTGGTATAGTTACTAGTGCTGGGGCCAGAGGGGCTCATTATAACAATGTCTGATTTGGAGTCATTCAACTGCAGAAAATTTTCGGACATCCAATTTTTTATCTCAGCAAGGCAGGAGAAAATACGAGAAACATCAATTTTACAAGGCTGTAGTGGGACATACAACTGCGTATCATCTGCATAGCAGTGGAAATCAATATTGTGTCGACGCATGATTTGCCCCAGGGGTAGCATGTAAACAGTGAAATGGAGGGGACCCAAAATAGACCCCTGAGGGACCCCTCAGAAGAGAGGGGCACAAGAAGAGGAGGCTTCTCCAAGCCTTACAGAGAATGACCTGTTGGACAGATGGGAGATGAACCAATCCAGAGCCACATCACTGATACCAACATATTTTTTCAGACGGCTGATTAAGACATTATGGTCCACTGTGTCAAAAGCTGAGCTGAGGTGAAGGAGAAATAAAATTGAATACAGGCCTGAGTCGGCAGCAAGCAGTAAGTCATTGGCGACCTTGACCAATGCAGTCTCAGTACTATGAAAGGAGCGGAAACCAGATTGGAATTTTTCAAAAATATGACTGTCATTCATAAGAGAAATCCGTGGAGACTACTTTTTCTAAAATCTTGGATAAAAAAGGCAGCTTTGAGATTGGTCTAAAATTACTTAAAAGTGACATCATTAGTTCCTGTGTACAGAAATACATAGTGAACGGTGGGGTGGAGCCCAAGGAGGACAGGTGTCAACTTAGTAAAATCTGCAGTTTTACCACCGGAAAGACAGCAGGTAATGGCGCCTGGGAGTTCAACATTTCTAATGATAGAGTCACCAATTATTAGAATTTCTGGAGGTCTATCAATACAGTCTTTGTTATTGACTGTTATTTTAGATGAGAGGGAAGACAGGATAGTGGCAGATGTATCGGCGTTTGCTAGATTGGAGTCACCTGTGCTGATGACGTCCTCTCCGGCCTCTGGAGTGACCGGTCCATCTGACTGGAGAGACGGTTGCAGCAGGTCCAGCTGCCCAGTTAGATGAGTGCACCCAGAGCTGGAGAGCTGAGGAGGAGAAAGGCATCTGAGACGTTTACTTTCTGAAATCAACGGGCTCGTCGGTGGAGTACGACGTTTCCTGTTGAGGGAGCGGACCGGGACTTGATGCCCCGGGGAAAGATGTGAGCATGTGGCCGCAAGCTCAGTTAGCCTCTCAAGAGGGGTGAAGAAGTTGTGTATGCGGGACAGGGTCGAGGTCATCATCCTCTGGAGTAAACAGAGGCAGAGAGACCCGTTTCCCCTTCCTAACAATGAACGCCCAGGAGGGAGAGTAAGGTTCAGATGGCCCAGGAATATCCGCAGCCAGTGGACACGTTTACCCGGGAAAGGAGAAGGGCCTGCCGCTGGAGGACATCATCCAGGAGGCTCTCGATTGAATGTAGTTCAGACCTCAGGATGGACAGCTCAGACTCTGCTGGGGTAAGTGGAGGCATGCCGCACGAACCCAAAATTGGGCCCGGTGAGGCCACTGGGTATTCGGTAACTGGGTGATATTAGCTGACAGCGATTTTCCCACGCTGTCAAACGCGGAAGATCGGCGAAAAACAGGACTCAAACCTCTTGTTTAGGTACCCGACTCCAACTTGCCTAATGAATAATGCAGTCTGCTGGACAGTACATTGACATTTGCTCCAGCAGAAATCTCCAGTGTGCCCCGCTTCCTACTCTATGGCTCTCTCTCTCTATTCAGATGACGGAGACGAGCAGAGTGATTGAGGAGGAGTTCACAATATGTTATGTTGCACATAAAAATTGACAGCAGTAATGCACAAACAGCCATCAATATTGCACACAGTTTAATAATAATAACAATAATAATAATAATAATAATAATAATAATAATAAATTTTATTTACAAAGCGCCTTTCAGGACACTCAAGGACACTTTACAGAGGGACATCAGAA
Organism: Sparus aurata; assembly: GCF_900880675.1. NCBI lineage: Eukaryota > Metazoa > Chordata > Actinopteri > Spariformes > Sparidae > Sparus > Sparus aurata. The sequence continues at coordinate 449,147 of NC_044208.1, forward strand.
AAAAAACAATGGATAAAAAAATAAAAATAAAAAAAATATCAATTCAAAACTTTCAATAAAACAACATTCAAACATCCAAATACAAAGAAAGAAAACCATACAATTAACAACATTTCAAAACATGAGTGAACATACAGTGTGCAACAATTTAATAGAGCAACAATAGAGGTAGGGCGGTGTAACAGTTAGGGGTGGAGTGAATAGGCAATTTTAAACAGGTGGGTTTTGAGTCTGGTTTTGAAAACAGGGAGGGAGTTGGTATTACAGATGTCGGGTGGTAAAGAGTTCCAGAGCTGGGGAGCAGAGTGACTGAAAGCTCGGCTCCCCATGGTGCGGAGGTGTACGGGGGGATAGTGAGGCGGAGGGAAGAGGAGGATCTGAGGGAGCGTGCTGGATTGGAGATGCGAAGGAGATCAGACAAATAAGGAGGGGCGAGGTTGTGAATAGCTTTGAAAGTGTACAGAAGGATTTTGAATTGAATTCTTTGTTTGATTGGGAGCCAGTGAAGCTGCTGTAGGACAGGGGTAATGTGGTGGGAAGAAGGGGTTTTGGTGATGATTCGTGCAGCAGAATTTTGAACCAGTTGGAGCTTATGGAGGGACTTGTTAGGGAGACAGAGAAGAAGAGAGTTGCAGTAATCTAAACGGGAGGTGACAAGACTGTGGACAAGGATGGAGGCAGTGCTAGGGGTGAGGGAGGGACGGACTCGGTTGATATTTCGTAGGTGGTAGTAGGCAGAACGAGTGGTGTTATTGATGTGGGATTTGAAGGATAGAGTGCTGTCGAGGATGACACCCAGACTCTTAACCTGAGGGGAGGGGAAAACTGAGGAGCTGTCGATGAGAATGGGGAAACGGTCAACTTTGGATAGTGTAGATGGGTGCCAATTAAAAGAATTTCAGTTTTATCACTGTTTAATTTCAGGAAGTTTGAAGTGAACCAGGATTTAATTTCTGATAAGCAGGCGGTAAGGGAAGAGGGTGGGAGTGTGGAGTTTGGTTTACTAGAGAGGTAGAGCTGGGTGTCATCAGCATAGCAGTGGTATTGAATGTTGAATTTACGGAAAATGGTGCCAAGGGGGAGGAGATAAGCAATGAAGAGGAGGGGGCCCAGGACAGAGCCCTGGGGCACACCTGTAGTGACTGCGGAGGGGTCGGATTTAAAGGATTTGAGCTGGATGAACTGAGTACGACCTGAGAGATAGGAGTGGAACCATTGAAGGGGGATGTGAGTGATGCCGATGGAGGAGAGTCTGCTGAGAAGGATAGGGTAGGAGATGGTGTCAAATGCTGCACTAAGGTCAAGGAGGATGAGGATGGAGAGAGAACCAGAATCAGCTGCAATAAGGAGGTCATTAGTGATTTTTATGAGGGCAGTTTTGGTACTGTGGTGGGGGCGGAAACCAGACTGGAAAGGGTCATAAAGGGAATTTTGTGTAAGATGTGTGTGCAATTGAGTGGCAACTACTTTTTCGAGGATTTTGGATATGAAAGGTGAGTTGGAGATGGGGCGGAGATTATTGTAATTATTAGGATCTGAGCCAGGGTTTTTCAGGATAGGGGTGATGGCTGCAGTTTTGAGGGATGGAGGAACAATTCCAGTGGTGAGTGAAGAGTGAATGATGGCAGAGATGAGGGGAAGCACAGATGGGAGGCAAGATTTGACCAGGGTGGTGGGGACTGGATCAAGCGGAGAGTTTACACACCGGGAGCTGCTGGTTTTCTAGACAAAATTTTTGAATGACTGAAAAATGAACTCTCCCCGTGTGAGTTCTTTCATGGGCAGTAATTTGAATTGCTTCTCTTTTGCAGTCATATCTGTAAACACCATCCGAATACCATCCATCGGGCTTTTTCACACAACACCTTCTATTGAGGAAGCCGTTCCTTTATAATTAAATGGGCTGCTCCCGCTGGTATTAAATTATGTAAGATGAAATCAGAAGAACTCCCTGCAATCTACATGAAGAACAAATGATGAGAGGACTACACTTTGTTCCCGTACAGACTCTTAAACAGAGGTTTGTATGCATTAGCAAGGCAGCACTGCCCTCTGGTGGAGAAAGCCTGTCCACTCAAAAGTGAAGACATTTCAGCTGTTTTTGTTGTCATTTAGCCATAAAAGTGCCACCTATTGACCGATTTGCACCAAATTTTGCACAAACGCTCATTGGGCCATGGAACACAATCAACAAAAGTGTTGTGTTAATCGGACTGTATTAGGTCAAGATATCAGACTGTCTGTTTTGAACACAATATTCGGGAATTTGTTGTTTTATATTTTGGGCGTTTTAACTATGAAAATTGTTTTGATAACTTTTTGTCAGGACGGTCCACAGATGCTACAAAGTATGGTGCAACAATGGGCAACATATTATGTGAGAGTTATAGGCAAAAAACGCTTTTGCATTGAAAATAGCGCCACCTGCTTGTCATTTTTGGTGTGTGAGTTACAGGGGCCAGTCTGTACAACCCCTATGAATTTCATTTCCATAAGTGTTATGGTGTGCGTACAGTGCCAAATATTGAATTAGACTGCCACCAGAGCGCCATCTAGTGGCGGATTGGTAAGTCCTTTATCAGGTATCCTCGGGAGGGCATTGACCATGATTGTACAAAGTTTTGTGTTAATCCGCCCAACTGATGTGGACATATAAAATACTTCAATTTAAAGAGCGCCACCTAGTGATCATCGCCCAAAATTTTGCACAGAGCCTCAGAGGCTCATGGGGGAGTAGTAACCTGAGTTTCATGTCATTTGGACACACCAATGGGAAGATATGCATCACTTTCTCTTTTGAACCAAATCTGCAGGAAGTTGTTATTTTATAACTTGAGTATTGTTTGGAATATCAAAATTCTTTTAATAACTTTTTGTCAGGAGAGTCCAAAGATGCTGTCTGTAATGTTTGGTGCAAATCAGTGAAATCGCCTGGGAACAGTAGGCGGAAATGGGCGTGGCCTACATCACAAAATTCAGCACAATTCAGTGAACCCGTGGATATAAGGTTTTTGAACGTGCGACAAAGTATAAGTGAGTTATAAGCCAAAACGCACTTTCCTTGATTCTAGTGACACCTAGTGGTGGAAATTGAGGACGGCAATACATTCAGACATTTTTCGGCAGGTGTGATGCATATTCCAAGTTTGGTGAGTTTTGGGGTATGTTCAGGTAGTGAAAAATGCGATCATTTGGGACAAAAAAGTGATAATTCGAAAAACAATAGGGACCTCGCAGGTCGAGAACTCCTTGGGCCCTAACAGCACCCGTGAGTCCGCACGGAGGGAATAGCATTGTCCATATAAACAAAGTTGTGTCTGGAGGCCCCGTGCACACAGTGGGGGAGACGCAGGAGACCAAAAGATCCAATTCCAGTGATGGAGCCTGGATCGATATGACAGCAGAGGTCCAGGAGCTCCTGTGCTGAACACCTGAAGACCCCGCCAGCAACAGTGGAGCAGCGACCATCCAACATCACCTCGAGCCGGGGGAGACCACAGCAGCAGAGGAGAGTGATAAAGCAGCCAGGCGGTGAATAACCCTGAGGTTGTGTTGGAGAGAGGACCAATGATGGACAGCCCACAGAGTATTGAGTATGTCGATAAGAAAATCAGCGTTGCTAGGCTGACAGCTGATCGGCGAGGCTAACAGCTGATCAGCGGGGCTAAGAGCTAATCAGCGGAGAGTCAGTCTCATACTTTTTAACAGTTAGAAAGTGCCTCTCAACCTTCCCCTTTTTCGGAATAGCAATGGTACTCTGACAAATGCACATTTTTTTATATCCCTTCTTTTGTTGATATCAATTGAAGCCGCTAACCAGGACACTTAGCTCGCTTGTGTTTTGCAGTAGCTAGGGCGTTTGTGCATGCATGGTGGCCTGTGACCCGTGACCCGTGACACGTGACATCTGACGCGTGACCCTACAAGAAGAGATCTCAGACTGGCCGTCCTGTACGTCAATCAGGTGGCATAGACTCGCCCTGTTGTGCCCTCTGGTTGACGCAAACACTCATAACATGGTTGGAGGGTGTTTCATCCATGTTTACTTTATTTTTCAAATATTCATTTATCGGCCATTTTAAATGCCAATATCGATAGTTTGGAAAATGCCTAATATTGGCCGATAATATCGGCCCGCTGATAAATCAGTCTGGCTCTAGCAGAGTGCTTCATGGAATGGGTTTCCATGGCTGAGCAGCTGCATCCAAGCCATACATCAGCAAGTGCAATGCAAAGCTTCAGATGCAGTGGTGTAAAGCACGCCGCCACTGGACTCTAGAGCAGTGGAGATGTGTTCTCTGGAGTGATGAATCCTGCTTCTCCATCTGGTAATCTGATCATGGTGTGGGTTGTTTTTCAGGAGCTGGGCTTGGCCTCTTACTTCCAATAAAAAGGAACTCTGAATGCTTCATCATAGCAAGAGATATTGGACAATTCCATGCTCCCAACTTTTTGGAACAGTTTGGGGATGGCCCCTTCCTGTTCCAACATGACTGCATCAGTGCACAAAGCAAGGTCCACACCGGCATGGATAAGAGAGTTTGGTGTGGATGAATTGACTGGCCTGCACAGAGTCCTGACCTCAACCTGATGAATTAGAGCAGAGATCAAGAGCCAAGCCTTCCCGTCCAACATCAGTGTGTGACCTCACAAATGCACTTCTGGAAGAATGGTCAAAAGTTCCCATAAACGGTGTGCCATTTGGCTTGGTTGGTGGAGCGGGCGTTCCATGTGCAGGAGCTTTGTCCTCACTGCGGCGGCCCCCGGGTTTGGGTCCCGGCCTGGGGCCCTTTGCTTCGTGTCACTCCGCCTCTCTCTCGTCCTGTTTCCTGTCTGGTCCTCAGCTGTACTATCAATAAAAGCCTTACAAAGGCCAAAATAAATAAATAAATAATTCCCATAAACACACTCCTCAACCATGTGGAAAGCCTTCGCAGAAGAGTTTAAGCTGTTATAGCTGCAAAGGGTGGACCGATGTCATATTAAATGGATTAAGAATGGGATGTCACTTGAGTTCATATGCAATCAAGGCAGGTGAGCGAATACTTTTGGCAATATAGTGTACTACACATGTGCAGATGTATTCTGTAGCATGCTGTAGTGTAGCAGACCAGTCCATGTGGTTTCAATAAGTTGAAGGTACAAAGATGTTGGCACAGAGCCTACCTGTACAGCCTCTGATAACAAAATGTATATCTAATGGACACTAGTGTTGGGCCTTGTGCCACATGTCCTCAAACAAAGAAAAGGCCTCTTTGAGGGATCAAAAGCCTAACTACTAGAGCCTTATTGACATGAGGAGCTGCAGAACAAAGGAACAGGGACAAGGCCCAAAAAGTGTGAAAAACTAACTCTTGGCTGTGAGCCCCGAAGCTCCACCAGGATCACAATGACGTCATTCCCAGTTAAAAGGTCAAGGGGCCCTGCACATCACATTCCCCAGGAGCGTTATGTTGTGAGATTCCGGTATCATACAGCAGCTGCCGTAAGGGTGTAACTTTTTCATTTTGCTTGAGCTAAGCTTCATTTCCCTCCTTGCTGGACGAGACGGAGACTGTTTTTGTTTTACTTTAAGTTTTGTTCGAATATTCACCACTACTGTTTTGGATCCATAAAGGACCACTGCACAACCCAGTCGTTCCTCACCACCTGCAGAAGGAAGACATTATCTTCAGAAGGAGACGGAAAACCCAAGGTCCAGTCCTTAATCGGATCGATTCGCGGTGTGATTGCTGCCTGCCTTTGTCAGCTTTTAGGACGATAAAGCTGACCCCGCGCTCACCCCAAAATGAGTTGGAGTTTTGAGTCAGACGGGACACACGCTAGTCGCAAAGAGCGACCCAAGTAAGAGGCTTTAGTTTGGATAGAAACAAATAGTATATCGATTGTTTTTCTTTGTTGTGCTTGTTTGGTGTGAAAGGACCACTGAGTCCTACTTATGGTTGACTGTACTGCATGCTAACTGTGTTACTAGAGGTGTAACGATACACAAAAATCACAGTTCAATACTTGGATTTGAGGTCACGGTTTTGTTCATTTTCGGTACAGTATGAGAACAAAATGCAAAACATAAAATAGCTTGTTGTGTATTCAGAACTTTTGTAAACCAACAATTTATTGTATCATACAAAATATGAAAATGAAATTTAAAAATAGAAGGCTGTTGTAAAGCGCTGCCTGGTAATAAGTTGATAAATTCTCAAATAAACAAAATAAAATAACAATATAAAATAAGCTTTCCAATGAGTAAAATATTCTCAAACAAAAACTAAATGAAATATTATTTTTTTTTAACAAAACTTTTCCACAAGTAAAGTGCAGCATTAACCTCTCCGCACCCACCCGCCCGCCGACGGGCGATTTCAGATAAATGACTGTATGTCTACACTGCGCAGTGACGTATCCCGCTTCAACTTTCATCAATATGGACATACTATACGTCGTTAGAAAGAGGAGAATCTCCGCAATTCATTCATCCAGTTGATTTTGCAGAAATCATGAGCACCAAACCATAAATCATTGATATTCACCAGCATGGTAAACGTGAGACACAAAAAAACACACGGCGACTCCCTACCTTTGAGGCGGCCATAAAGCCGTAATATGTGTCCATTCCTCAATTATCTATATTCCAGTTGTCCGTAAGAATCCACTGATCAAAAGCATCAAAATGGTTTTTCATAAAATTATTCCAGCTTGTGAATATCGTCCTGTAAAGTCCATTTGTTTACCGTCTGCCAACTTTGTCCGGCATATAAAGTTCATACTTTACCGGCCGCACCGAAATGTTTTCTAGTTCCTGTATGGTGATGTTGGGTATGCTTGTTTTCATCACTTTGCTAGCTACAAAATAAAAGTGTCCCCATCTTTTTCTGTTCAGTTTTCACCCCAGCAGAGCCCCCGAAGTAGATCGAGCGCTGCCTGTTTGAAGGACCAATATACTTTGTTTACTGTTTTTCGCTGCCTTAGTATAGGAATAGCGTATTGGCTATCGACATGTCAATAACTCAGGCTTCTAGCCAATTATTTTACCTTTCTAATGAGGGCAGGCGTGCCCAGGTCAGGTATTTATGAGCCGAGGGGTTTCCGTGCGTCTGGCGACTCGTGGGCGGACTTTACGCAGCAGACGCACGGTGAAGAGACGCAGCAAACATTTACATTTCTTCGTAGGCATTTTCAGAGTTTACAATGGCGAAAGCCAGGAAGAAATCCAAATATATTCGAGAAGATGACCACGAATGGACTATAGCATCATCTGATGAGAGTCAAGACAGTGAGTATGACTCTGAGAGAGAGGAGATGTTCGCTCAGGGACTTGACGACATCTTAGATCGGTGAGTAACGTTATCTTTGATCATGTTTTATTTATTTATTTAGCCATGAGTGAAATTTGAATGAAAGTTAGTGGGTGGGGTTTTTTGTATGATTACAGTGACCGTACAGTTTACATTAGCATGTCATAAATGATGCTAAATGGTTAGCGCCCCAGGGCCTAATTAGCCTTGCTAAGCCTAGCTAGCTAGCTAGCTACTCAACTACTCAACTAAAGTTATGTAATCCTTGTAATCCTATTCTATAATGTCAGGGTTTTCCCTGCCATTATACGGCTTAGGCGCGGCGCCCAAGCGTTTTTGCCTCCCGCCTAAGCAGGGTTCTCCCCAGACGGTGGAACAGCGGCGCTACCCTGCTATACCGCTAGGTCAGCGGCGCTATACTCCGCGCGTGACGGTGACGAGCGTCCGTCCCCCGGCTGACGGCGATGAGCGTCCGTCCGTCCGTTTCTCTCTCTTCCCCCACCCCCCGGGACAGACTATCCTCTAATTCCCTTTTATTTAGATTTTTCTTCTCAAGCTTGTAAACAAATTGAACTAGATCTTTTTCACTGACCAGACACTGGGAATATTCCCCCAATTCAATTATTCTGTTTATGTACAGTTATTTCCCTGATGTTTTTGTGTAATATATAATATCATATCCGTGTTTATTTGTTTCCTATGAAAATAACACCCCATTGAAATGCATTTATATATTTTTTCATTATATTTGGTAACATTTGTGCATTGCATTGTGTTTTGTAGGTCACAGTCTGACAGTGACGTGGATTGGGAGCCTCAAAGTAGGACACGCAGACGCCAAACCCCATCTCCTGCTGAAGGTGGTCGGCAGATGCGGCAACGATCGTCTGCATCCACCAGTGCTACCTCCCCCGCTGCATCTTTTACTGCCCCCTCTGGCTCAGGGGAAGCTGCAGCTTCTACAGCAACTGCTGGACGTTCCCGTGCTGCCAGACGTGCCCGGGGGAGGGGCAGAAGAGGAGGATCCTCCAGAGCACATAGCTCCCACACGGAGGAACAACAGTGGCATGATGTGGGGGATGACGACGTTGAGCCTGCTCAAGTTGCCTTCATGCCGGTGAGACAGCCCGGACCACAGCAGGAGACCAGAGTGGCAACCAGTCCACTGCAGTTTTTCAGACTGTTTTTCACCGACGCAGTGCTTGGGACTTTGATGGCAAACACTGATATTTTGTTGATATTGGCACAGTTATACATACAGTAATAGTGTATTGATAGATAATACAATCCTTGTTTGAAATTCAGTTCAGTATAGTCTGTCATTTTTGTATAATGGTAACTATTCTGTAGTGTCTTGTCACATGACAATATCTCAATATGGCCACCTAGAAGCGTGTGGAAACCCCTCCAACCACCCATCAAATGAATGTGTGAATAAATTATGTTTTGAATCATGGAGAACGGTTTTATAGTCACCAGAATGCTTCAGTAATGTTTCCAGTGTCACAGAAGTGAGTAAAAGCATTTGGCACAATTTGGCCATTTGGAGACGTTTTGGAGAGGTTCGTGGACGCCAGTGACACCACAAACTATAACCTCCATAACTCCCATAAGGGTAGGCCTAGAAGTCTAAATTTCACCCAGGTGTAGTTGACAAGATGAGGAAGGTATGTGCTATATTGCCATATGCCTTACATAAAGCACATCCTAGTTATTGTTATTCAAATATGACCTATTATTTTCGAAGACAAAAAAAATGTTTTAGAGCCATGTTTGAACTGATGTCATTTTGGTTGTGTGTATGGTACATGCTAAATAAACACATTCACAGAAACTAGAGGTTGTCAGCTTTCAAATGGCGCATCATACATCCATCTCGGACTTGTAGTTCTTGTGTTATCAGCTTTTCCATTTGGGTATGCTAAATAGGTGAAGTTACTGAAAATAGGTGGGTGCGAACAGGTTAACAGTTCCAGCATATAGCCCAGTCAACAGTTTTACTCAACCTTCATATTTTTTGCCAGAAAGATTAACTTGTCCACATTGACTCCACCCAATAGTTATTTGTGAGCAAAGGGTTTCATTACGAAGATATAAGGACAAAATATGTACCTTTGGACCATTTATTGACAGTCACGTTTTTTGGACAGGAATGGACACAGTCACCTACACTGTCACTCTGTGGTCTGTAGCGCTTGTCAAACAGTGGTTTGCAGGTCGCAGACCCCGGCTTCTCTGTGTGGAACAGTAGTGTTCAAGCCACATCAAAATGAATATACATGACTTGGATCGATGAGCAGGGTGATTGGAATGTTTTTCCTGGTTAGCAGACATGGCCGAGGACCCCTCTCCAGACGGGATTCTCAAACCACACCTCAAGCACATCTGTGACCCTCACCGGTAAAATGAACACCAGTTAAACTGTCACACCAGGAACATGTCTTTCTCCGTTGCAAAACCATGAAGCCACAGTGTTCCCAAGCAGGAGACTTTAGCGACAAGGGAGGGTCTTCGAGCTCTGTTTTCTCGCTAGCATTAGCCATGACGTAAACGGGCTGCTCCTGTAGCTGCAGGCAGAAAATAAACACACGCAACTTCCGTTCGTGGATCTCACCCATGAACAGCCCTGTACCGAACCCAACGTCCCGTACTGAAACGGTTCAATACAAATACATGTACTGTTACACACTTAGTTATTACGCTCGCTAGGAGCTCATTCAGGCTAATCCAGCATGTACAGTCGCAGCAGCAGCCGTGTGTGACCACAGTACACCGTATTCCGGCTCGATCAGGTTGGTTGGCTCACTGGTTGAGAGAGAGAAACGACCGCTGCGCACCACATGGTTGTTGTGTTGTCTTTTGTTGTCTGCTAAGCGCCCGCTTAGCCTTTTCCTCTTACAAACACACACACACACACACACACACACACACACACACACACACACCCCTAGATACACAGTCTTATGAGCAATCTGTTATAGTCTGAAACTAAAGTTAATAACACCGCTATTACATAAGATACGGGTGTCTAGCAGTATCCCCTTTATTGACTTCAGAGGCGGACTCCTCTCGTTAACCTGATTGGCTTTTTGGAACTATGGGTATTATCCCTCTAAATGCCCCTCAGGTGCAATCAAACTGCACACAAAACCAAAGACAACATAAGTGCCATCTTTGTTCAAACTCGCACACATGTACTGATCTCCTTTCACCCATTCAATGTAGCCATTTTTGAATCCCAGGTGTATGATTCAGTTGAATCCGAATCATCACCTCGGGATCCGTGTTCTCACATGACTTCACCAAGTCATGTCCGGCGTTTCCTGAAGTCTCTCCGACGAGATTCCCCGAGCCACGCCCACTAGTTTGCTTGTGACTTCCCAAGCCACGTTCGGCCATCTTTGTAGTTCTTACAAAGGAGTCCCTTTCCACCCACTTAAGTTTGGCTTGCTTATGTTTTTGTTGTTGCTAGTTGTTGAAAGCAACTGTTGTTTATTGAAGCAGATGGTTTATGTTTTGGAGAAAGCTAAAATAAACACTGTTGATTTTAACTGAGCAGCATCTGTGATTATTTTGCACAATCCATGTTATAATAACAGCTGGTTGAGATGGTCAGTGCTCAGATTTACGCCTTCCCTCTCATCTAATTATTGATATTTTCATAATATTGACAATTTAATTAATTTCAGGCTTTGAGACTAAAGGTATATCATTTGATTATGATCCCTAATTTCAGGGTGGTGCCCCGTGTTCATTAATGACTCATAGTTACCCAAGTTTCATTAACTATAATATTAATAATAATATTTCAATAAAAAATCAATATCGATTCCCAACACTAGTGAACCAATACTTACACTACCAGTCAAAAGTTTGGACACACCTTCTCATTTAATGGTTTTTCTTTATTTTCATGACTATTTACATTGTAGATTCTCACTGAAGGTATCAAAACTATGAAACAAAAAAGTGAAATAACTCTAAATATGTTTCATCTCTCTATAAAAGCAAGGAATCTCTGTCTGTCTGTGTGTGTGTGTGTGTGTGTGTGTGTGTGTGTGTGTGTGCGCATCAAATATCTCTGCAGATCAGGATCAGACTGACCTGAGAGTTTCAACATGGCTGCTGCGTGGTTTAAGGGTGTGCAACGTCGGCTTTGTTTGGATTACAATGATACCGTTAATAAATTATTTAATAAATGCTTTACCAATTCCGCTAGCATTGTCAACCATAGCCACCATAGCCACGTGAGCACCAGAGCCAATCACTGCACACCATAGCCACGTGCGCACCAGAGCCAATCACTGCAGAGCCCGACTCCACGACACACCTTAAGAAACAAGCGGATTTATACCTGCAGCGGCGCGAGCTGGACCGTGATTTGCCGGCGGTTCGGTCCTGTTCTGTGCATCTAAACTGACTGTTGTGGATTAATGAGACTGAACGAGTCCAGACCGAGTCTGTTCCAGTCTGAGGAGATCCGGATATGCGAGAACAACAAACTGGAATCGGAATCTGTGGGTGTTCGTGTGTAGCTAGCTGCTAGCCCAGCCCCACCCCCACCTCCTGAGTCGACAGACGCGCCGCTGCGCCCAAATCACATGACCAATTTAAGATTAAAAAATTAGAAAATGATATGGCAAACCATGTGATTTGGTTGCTGAGGAACAGGGGGGCGTCGTTTAGTGTAGTGTGTTTAGTGTGTAGTGGAGTCGTTTTTTGTTTAATGAGTCAAAACAATAAGGAGACGGCTGAATGTGGAGGCAGTGCAGCTGTTCATTCAGCTGGAAGGAGCTAAGTGAGCCCTGAGCATTACATGCATTTAAATGTAAATAGTTACATATAACTTTGTAAAAAGGGTTCGTTAAACATAGTGGTTTTCACAGTGAAAAAACTTTTTCCTTTATGATTTTAGGTCCATTGTGTTAATACAGTATGTCAAAATGAAAATATAACTACAGTCACACATGTGAGGTTGTGCTGAAAATAATGACACCAAACAAGGCAAGGTAAGTAGTTTTTAAGGTGAAATATAATGGTAAAATCAAAAGTAGTCAAAAATGGCCAATTATATCCCTGACGACCCACCTTCAAACACAACCTAATTTGGCCATCCATGAAAAAGCTTCTTAACCTCCCACTTTTCTATAGGAATACATACTTCCTACTAGGGGTGTCAACGTCTACACGTGTAAACGGATACACGGATACCAAATCATAACCGTTTAGAAAAATCAATAACCGTTTACACGTCTTTTTTTCTTCCTCCTCCTCCTCCTTGTTCATTTCTCATCAATATATATAGTATTCAGGGTTTCCCCTACATGTCATTGACTGTGGCGCACCGCCACGGCAAAAAATAAAAGCCGCCACACCTTAAAAATTCAGGCATAAATAAATCCAGTGGAAATATTTTACCGTCGTCTTCCACCGCAGTCTTTGACGTTAACTAGCATGTTGGATATTTAGCTTGATAATTGGCTAGAGGATTAAAATGGTCACTTAGAGCAGAGTCATCCGACCCGTTATCCGACAGTAGCACAGATTACATTCCGTACCAGAGCCGACCCGCTATAAATTGATACCGACGCCCGAAGGAAAATTGGACGGACGCAATTTTTAAAAGTGAAAGTAAGATAATGTTACCTGAAAATTTCAGATAATAACATTAACTAACTATACACTTAAATGTTCCCACTAGTGCAGTTATCCGCATACATAATAGATGAATGGGGCACAATGTTACGTTGATATAAAAAAAAAAAAAAAAAAACCCGCAGCCACAGCCAGTGTCGCGTCACGTCACTTCAAGTTGACTGGGGGGCACGATGGCGGCGGTCAACAAGCGGAGCACTGTGTGTTTTTTGAACAAACTGCCAGTGGAAATCAAGTTGAGTGTAGGCTATGTCAGGCAAAGTTGGCTTACAACAACAGCACTGGATCCATGCTAAACCACCTGTGATGGAAACACCCGAACAATTTGGAGGGAGAGACTGCTGCTGGCATCGGTGCTATCACAACTGGGATAGAAAGAGATCATAAATCTCCGTCGTGTAACCGGGTACACGTCAGTTAGAAGCCCCGTTTACACGTGTAGAACAAATTGTAAACGTTGACACCCCTACTTCCTACGGGCAATGCACTAGTATTTTTAATTCCTCAAGGTAGTCACCCTTTGCTTTGTTGACAGCGCTGCAAACCCTTGGCCTCCTCTCAATGAACTTCATGATGAAGTCAGCTGAAATGGTTTTTACTTCACAGGTGTGCCTTGTCAAGGTTCATTTGTGGAATTTCTTGCCATCCTAATGGGGTTCAGCATCAACCACCGTTGTGTTGTGCAGAAGTCAGGTTGGTACACAGCTGACAGCCCTATTTGGTTCCTGCCATGATATGAATTCTAACAGTTGTCATCAGCTAAGTAAAGAGAAACGACAGTCCATCATTACTTTAAGAACTGAAGGTCAGTCAGTCTGGAAAATTGAGAAAACTTTCAATGCAGTCGCAAAAACTGCTACGACTAAATTTGCCTACATGAGGACCGCCCCAGGAAAGGAAGACCAAGAGTCACCTCTGCTGCTGAGGATAAGTTTATCTGAGTCACCAGCCTCAGAAATCACAAGTTAACAGCACCTCAGATTAAAGGCCAGATAAATGCCACACAGAGTTCTAGTCGCAGACACATCTTTACTGTTCAGAGGAGACTGTGTGAATCAGGCCTTTATGGTCAAATAGCTGCTAAAAGAAAAAAAAAAAAACACTACTAAGGAATAGAAACAAGCAGAAGAGATTTGTTTGGGCCAAGAAACACAAGGAATGGACATTAGACCAGTGGAAATCTGTGCTTTGGTCTGATGAGTCCAAATTTGGGATCTTTGGTACCACCCGCCGTGTCTTTGTGTGACGCAGAAAAGGTGAACGGATGGTCTCTACATGCATGGTTCCCATGGTGAATCATGGAGGAGGGGGTGTGATGGTGTGGGGCTGCTTTGCTGGTGACACTGTTGGGGATTTATTCAAAATTGAAGGCACACTGAATCAGCACGGCTACCACAGCATCCTACAGCGACATGCCATCCCATCCGGTTTGCGTTTAGTTGGACCATCATTTATTTTCCAACAGGAAAATGACCCCAAACACACCTCCAGGCTGTGTAAGGGCCAGGGGCGGGCTGGCCATTGGGAGGTTCGGGAGTATTCCCGAACGGCCGGTCTGTTCCAGGCCGAACCAGCCGGTGGTCAGAACGTTTTTTTTTACCCCATAAAACGGCCGCAGGTGGCACAGAGTGGAACATCAGATTGGGTCAATCTAATATTTTCCATATTAAGGGGGGATACGAGCAGCCCCTCCCAACTTGAGCTGATCCTTGTTTCTATTGAAATGTGATTGGCTCAGCCGCTCAGTCGGTCTTTAAACTGTTATTTTTCTGTTTGAATAAAGAAAGTGGAGCGGGATAAATTCAAATTAGCAAACATGCTAAAAAAAAACAAGCCGCAGAAAGAGATGGGTGGAGCAGGAAAATTAAGGGCAAAAAAGAAAAAAAGGTTAATACAGGATGCAGCCTAATGCTCCATATTAGCAGAGCTTTTAGTGGTGGAGGGGTTAAGGTCAGCACGGCTACAGTCCACCAGGCCAGTGAAGAAACGGACCCAGCAGCGGACCCAATGCCGGTATGTCGGGCTGCGATGGGTCGGGTTGTAATTTCAGGCCTGTTGAGAACTCTAGTTTGTGTTTTTGGATGTGTTCAGGGCACACAGAACTAGGCTGTCCGCCGATCGGATCGGCCGATATTTTGCATTTTGTGCAATTTGTAAGATCGGCTGTAATGTCTTAATTCACCGATCAGATCAATGGCGTCATTGTCGTGTTGAAACTTTTTGCAGATGCTCCTGTTGCATAGATTGCAGACGGCTTGTGTTTTATCTGTCTCATTTACTCCGAAGAAGTTCCACAGCACCGACATGTCTGTTTGCTAACTTAGTGATGATGTTGCTAGCTAATGATTCAAGATTCAAAAAACTTTATTGTCCGTCACATAGTGTCAGGGTCTCAAAACATAAACACCACAAAGACATATAGTCAGAAATCCTGATCGTGTAAAGCCTATACAGAACATTAAAGGTAGCCTATCAGCAATGTCACACCATACCTGCGTAAATCCTTAATCTGCTTTTTCAATTAAAAATCCATACTGGCTGACCAGAAAAACGCACACATTTCCTTGTTGCAAAGAAAACATATTTCAGGAGAGAGTCTGTGGTCAAAGTTAAAAAGATATTATTTGAATATATGGTTATACATCCTGTTTTTCTGTTCTGTTTCTACATTAATATATAGCAATTTTCACCAGCTCAAGAAAAATACATTAAAGTGAGTAATTCATTTACAGCGTGTGTGTGAGGCCTTTTGTTGATTTTTATATTGCATTTGTGAATTCTTTGCAAAAGTGCCATAATGTTTATCTTTGTTGCTGTTACTGTTATTATTAGCTGACAAGGCCAGTGTCAGTCATGGAGTTGATGCAGAGGGACAGGATAATGCCAGTCATAGGAGTGAGGAGGAGGAAGAGACAGATGAGGAGGGACAGGAGAAGGAGGAAGAAGAGGAGGAAAGTGGAGCAGGAACCACCAAAAAAACAGTGCCAGGTACAGGTGCAGTGTGCAGGACTGGGTTGGCAATAGGTCTTTGCATAGAATTATATTAAGATTTCATATGTTGATGTTCCAATTCCAGTCACACAGAAACAATAAGCCCATCCTCTCCTGCAGTTATTATAATGCAAATAAAGTATTCATGTTAAAATTATGGTTCTACTTGCATCCGTCATGCGATCGGATATAAAGCCTCTCCAAATCAAGCTCCCGGGCTGAATTTCAACCCCAGTCCGCCCCTGGAAAGGGCTATTTGACCAAGAAGGAGAGTGATGGAGTGTACTAAGCAGTAATCACAGCAAAGGGTGGCTATTTTTAAGAATCTTAAATCTAAAATATGTTTTGAGTTATTTCACACTTTTTTGTTTCCTACATAAGTCCATATGTGTCCACTCGTAGTTTTGATGCCATCAGTGAGAATCTACAATGTAAATAGTAATGAAAATAAAGATAAAACATTAAATGAGAAGATATGTCAAAACTTTTGACAGGTAGTGTACTCATGGTTATGAAGTGTAATTTCTGCCTTACTAGCTACTGTATTGTAACATGTAGGCTAGTAATTCTCTCACTACTGACAGTTCCCAATAACAAAAACAATGCATGAAAACACATTTCCCATGAAACAAATTACTTGATTAAAATTACTTAAGGCTCTCTGTTGCTACCTACAAATGGATGATCGGACGCAATTTCTCCTGACACTGATTGGATACTCAACTCAGGATGCTTGACAATATAGAGTACAGATTCAATACTGAAGGTACTTTTTCCCAAATGTAAAATCTATTTACATCACTGTATAGAACTTATCAGGATCATTATCTGTTTATCTATTTATGCTTCTCCGCGTATATCTGCTGTATTTTTTTCCTCGTATAAGTTGCCAAAGACAGTTTGGCACTTTTGTTTGGTCATGTAATGCCGCTTTGTGGTAAATTTCTCTGTATTAAGTTGAGTGAAGGACCTGTGTAGTTAACGACGGTCCGTTTCGACACGCCCTCGATACGTGAAGCCGGCTTATCCGTTCACACTGGTTTGGTTCTCCAATCAGACGGCCCTGACACTACCTCCAGAGGCGTATCAGGGCCGAAGCGAAATTTCACCCCTCGCCGCCTCAGAGAGATTCACACTGAGACGGAGGCGGGGAATTGGCGTACTAAAGCCGCACCCAAAAGCCAGTGTGAATGGGGCTAGTGAATAGCATGATGTTATATACTCCATTACGGTGGATGGCAGTTTGGTTTTTAGTCTGCCAGGAATACTAATGAAGAAGATGAGGACTATCTAACGCAGTTGGCTTGACCACATGGAAGCTAACACATGTCAGAATGAATCAGACACTCCCTGAAACAAAACGGGAAAATCATGACTACAAATTATGAAAATCATATCAAGTGACACCATATGAACAAAAGGGGTCTTACTGGATTATAAAGTAATTAGAAGCAATAGAGTGCAAGTTAGGGGATGATAATTGAAGCAGAGTAATTGACAGAAAGAGGGGAACGTAAACAGTTTAGGAGACAATGACCCTCTGCCTAATGAGCCAGAGTTCTTTTGTATCTGCCTAATGTCCTATTAACATACAGGAGGAATTCCTTTAGATGGCTTTAAGGGATCCCCTGGAGAAAGCAAAACCTGGGGGGGAAGGGGCCAGAGGGAAGGAAAAGGCGCTTGGTTTCATTCCTCTCAAGTGCCATGCTTGGCCCCCCTCATTCAGGTCAATTGGTCATGCACTTCCTCCCTCTCTGCTCTTGCATACACTCATTAAACACTGAAGTGCACATATCCAAGCGAGGGGACTAAAACATTGTCCCCTGCTGTCATGGGGCCCAGGGCCTGTCAGTGCATCTGGGCCCAGCTTGTGGAGATCAATGATGTCAGACCTCAAAGGTTTGCTCAACAGCAAGTCTGTGTGTGAGAAGAGGCTCACTGTGGGAAATTTTCAACCAACCAGAAGTCCAATGAAGTTGTTTTATCGTCATAAGCATAATGTGATACTGACCATGACAAGTGTATGTTTCTGATTCTGATTCTGATGTACAGTATGTACGCAACATAGTCAGACTGGCCAAATGCTAACAAAGAGAGGGGAGGAAAAAAAAACGGGAAGCACGGCATCAAATTACACGGATCTGATTGGTGGGAGTGTGCATGGCTTAGGTCAGGGAAGGACAGGGAATACAAGGCCCCAGGCTGTAGGCACAGCCACATGGTGCAGATGCACTGCTGACCGCTTACACCAGGGTAAACATGCTGATGAGATAAAAGCACACACACATTAAGTAAAAACAGGTTCATAAACGCCTCCCTTCAGGCCAGACAAAAAAAAAACAAAAATCACCATGAAGGCAAAAGGAAACATCAAAAAGAAACTCCTTTTGGGGAGGCGGGGCCTGTTCGTGAGCTACAGAAAACAGAAAGAAACAGATCCCTCTCTGCTTCAATGTGTTCCAGATGGCGATGTCATTTGATTTCTGCAGAGCAGACATTAGCCCCATTCACACTGGCTTTTGGGTGCGGCTTTAGTACGATAATTACCCGCCTCCGTCTCAGTGTGAATCTCTCGGAGGCGGCAAGGGGTGAAATTTCACTCCGGCCCTGATACGTGTGAACAGATAAGCCGGCTTCACGTCTCAGGGGGCGTGTCGATTGTACCGTCGTTAGCTACACAGGTCCTTCACTCAACTTTATACAGAGAAATTTACCACAAAGCAACGTTACATGACCAAACAAAAGTAACGTAGTGAATGTAACCATAGGTGTGATTGACAAAGGCCAAAAAATCAGGGAAATATACAGCTCCACTTTGTCTCTCTTTACAATTTTTTTGTCCCGTTGTTGGCTTCAGCTAAGAAAGAAATAGTTCGCCCTACACGTCCAAAATTCTTATAACTAGCTAAGTGTTTCCCCTAGTTGTATTTTGCAGCAGTGGTGCTCTGAGTCGGTAACCAGCAATACTAGGGGGTCTCCCGGAAGAACATTTTGAAAAAATAACCCTTTAAATGGGGACTACTGTTGAGATTTTGGGAAAAAAATTCATTTTCAGAATCAGAATCTAAGACATGAGACAAAATAGGGTAGAAGTTGACAATGCTGCTTGAAAATGTGTTAACCTCTTGAGCATTAGAGAATTTTTTTTACCATTATTTTCTTTATTATTATATATTCTTTATGGAAACAGAATCTGTTTCAGAAGTCAATTTCTGCATATTTATATTCATATAAAATAAAGGAAGCACTAAAGTACAATAAAAAATAGGGGCTGCTGGTTTGGAGTCACTGGGTCACATGACATGGAAGATATTGAAAAAAATGCAATTATTTTGTATTAATATATTTATGCTAAGTAATTTAATGACGGCCCCTAAATCAGTTTCCAGCGATTCAGTGCGAGGCTCTGGAGGTGAGCTAACCGTCCTCCTGTTGCTAACACTGGGAAAACCTCAGTAAAGTTGCGGCTGGACCCGAGTGAATATCCGCCGAATATCCAACCTAAAACTAACTTCTCCCCGGTTCGATGAGTGGCCTGTTGCAGCCTTTAAATGGTATGACAGGGATTTCAGTCACTCAACTTAAACGGTGACTTGTAGAAATTATATAAATAGCATTAATGACAATAATAATCAATTTCAAGATAACTTAAGAGTGTAGTGCTTTCACTGTGTGCAACTTAAATTTGCCATTCGGACGTGATATTAAACCTACAGAAATTATGTCTGCAAAATTTTGCGGTGGCGCTGAAAAGCCAGCTGCAGAATGCATATAGGAGAAACACAGGCTCTTTGGTGGAGCTCTGCTTTGAATCGAGTTCGGTCATGACAAATGAATGGACGACTTTCGGAGTGACATGAAGACATGAATTAGAGGCACAAAATAGCGGTGGCCAGTCATTATGTTTACCAACACCCAACCCGTGCCTTGCGCACCCCCCCTCCCAAAAAACAAAAAACGGATTTGCATGATTTATTAGAGCCTCATTTTCAGGTCGGAAAAGCCGGATTTCCCCTGTGTAACTGTCTTTGACTTATACGAGCAAAAAAAAACGCAGATATACGCTGAGAAGCGTCCGTCCCTACCGACTCTTCCTCTGCCTGAAAAACAGCGACTGTCACCGGCGAAAAACTTTAATTCACCGAGTATTTGTGATAAAAATAAATCCCCGCGATGGTTAATCCTCCCGACCAAGACTTCAGTGAACTTTCCCCAGAAAACAGCCTTCGTCCTGCGAGTGAGGGAGTTAGATTGACAGGGAGGACACGGGGGAACACCTTGATAAAACACTGACGTCATCATCATGACGTGTAATGTCACGCCTCTTTAGGAGCCGCAGCACCGGCTTTCTGTGTGAATTCACGGCGGTTCGTCTATAAGGCAGAGATGCTTTGCTCTGTGTGAATCACCATCGGCGGAGAATTGGCGAACCGCGGTTGCGGCCTTTAATGCATCTTCTCCTGTGTGAATGGGGCTTGTGACTCTGGTTTGCCACAACCTGAGCAAGAGTAGAGTCAACCTGTGCAAATGTATGGACACACACAGTACAGACACAGTACTTTATCATTACTGCAACCTGAAGCAAAACACAGTCAGATTTAAATAAAATATAATAATGAAACAATTGAATCTGTTAAATGCCACACATTTATGAATGTTAGCCAGACAGGTTCAATGGCGCAAGCATTTCGACAGTGTTTAAACATGAGTTTGTGCCAAGACACGTCGCTTAACATTACCACAAAATGGAGCTAAAGTGAAACATAGTTTAAACAGTCATCACACCTGCATTAGTTAATTAGTGTTTCCTCCCTGGTTGTCTTTTTGCAAACATTTTTCATAGCAGACGTTTTCACATGTCATAATAGGGAAGTTTTATTAATACCATTAATAATGACTGCATTCTGTGTCAGTGATTTTGTATTTTTGTTTGAAAATGACTCCTAGGGTTAGGGTTATCATCATTGTCAATTAATTTTCTGACCAACTTTTTTTTGACTGACTGTTTCAGCTTGAGACAAAACATCATTCAGGCTCAGAAAAATGCACCACTCAATAATACAACATTCAATAATATGATATTATAATATATCTATAATATCGACCAAATTACAGGACAGTGTGCAGTCTAGATTAATCCCATATCGGTATATAGTAGAGCCTTACAATAATGCTGTGTGCACTAGGGCTGTAATCTCCTAGTCGACTGGTCGATTTATTGGTCGATATGTTCTGGCTCGACCAAAATTCTGATTGGTCGATTTTTGGCGTGTTAATTACATGCTGCTATGGCAGTGCGTAAACACGCAGCAGGTCCTCTCCATCCCAATGCTGTGTGTCCTGCATATGGCATGTTTGACTTTATCAGGAGGAAAGTACCAAGTGCAGTTTATAGTCATTCATATTCTACCATGTCAAAGACATCAGCAGTTTGGCAGCATTTCATAAAAATGGAAAAAAAGTCAAATGCAAAGTTTGCAAGCAACAGTTTGTATATCACAGCTCGACTACAAACAGGGCATATCACCTAAAAACTGTAAGCTGACTTGTCTGTGTTTTTCTTAAAGTGGACTTGCCTTTTGTGTTTAAGAGTAAAAGTTTAAGGTGAATAGTTTGTGTCTCAGTCACGGAGCTGAGCTCCTGTGTTCAGTCTCGCTCTGTGCGAGGACACACACAGTTAGTGTCTGTCAATTATTATAACATGACAAAAACAGAACAGTAAATGTTCCTCAGCAGTTCTTGTGCTGATATCACATGTTGACATATGAGTACACGTTGAGTATATTTTCGGAAATCATGGGCTATGATATTTCGCAAATGCATGTGATGCAAAACGCTGTCAGAGCCAGACTCGAGTGTGTTTATCAATTAATCCATTTTAATTAATTAATTTCAGTGCAAATAATAATAAACAATAATATAATAGGGTCAAAAATGATTTAATCTAAAGAAAATAGACTACTAGTCTTTTTGTTTATTTTTACTTAATTAGACAGAAACCCTAACCCTAATCCTAACAGCCCCCCCCCGATTTGTCGATTTTTTTTCGAAATTTCACGGCTTTGGTCGACCGAGGATTTCTTTGGTTGATTAAAGCCCTAGTGTGCACTGGGTTTATTGTGGGTGAATCAGTGTTGATGAATCAGTTCTCAGCATACACTCACTGACAAGTTCCCCAGGCTGCCTCTGCTGCAGAGTGTGTTCAGCCTTCTCACATCAGTGCAACCGCATGCGAACGTGCCGCTTTTTGACAGAACCAAATTAACCTGACACCTGAACCCCTGCCCAATGCCCTCCATGTCACTGCTCCATATCCTTATTCCCTACCCAAGTACGTCCTGTTGGACGCTGCACTTGGTTGCCCTGTGGGGGGGGGGAGCACTACCACAGCATAGGGGACAAGTTGGACTCCTATTAACCCAGCTAAAAATATACATTGTACTGCTATGGTGTTGTTTACCTGTCAGATAAGGTTGAGGAAACGGAACAGCAATTGCAAGTGGATTTGGCTGGGATGATAATACTGTGCCATTGGGTGGAAGATGATTCTATTGTTTTGCAGCATGGGGATTAACGTATCCAGAGTGCTCGGCTGCAATATTACAGGGCAGGGGAATGCCACATCTCAAACCAAACAGCATCACTCACATCTAAAGGAAATGTCAGCCCCTACTTTGCACACAACGTCCATGTAAATCTTTTTTTTTTTTTAACATGAGGATTCTGCAGTCAATGTAGGCCTATAGGTCTGTCTTTATGTATGTCAGGGTTCATAATGGCAGTGTGAATTGTACGTTTTCATACCACATATGATTCTGTTTTGTCATGTCTCCCTTGTTCTTGCATGCTGCATATTATTGTACAGTCATTATGACTCCTTCCTTTCAGACTGTACTATCATTTGTAGATCACAGAACTGACAGCCTAATGCTTTTACAGATCAACAAATTTGTCCCCATCCGTCTCAATCTCTGCATTTGACATACCATTTCCTAGACCGCTAATCTCCCTGCAGTCACCCAATTTCAGGTGATGAACAACAGCTTTCTTGCTTTCATCTGTAATAGTCTTTTTACTTGTTTCACAATGAATAAAATGAAAGAGCTCAAAGAGGATGCACTATGTTACAGTGTCGACTGCCCACACTCCACAGGTTGCTATAAACACAAAACAACAGTTATGGGAAATATATATGCTGGCCCTGAATACCACATGTGGCAGGTAGAGGCACAAGTCGAGCCCTAGAGCCCCCATCTGTCTCAAACACACACCACTATGCCTTGATGGAGAAGGAGAACGAAAACAAAGCGGATTCGTGAGGAGAGAGAGCAGAAGAGGACTCCCACCGCTGCAGGCAGCCCGTGTGCAACGTACGTCGCGTTGGTACAATATGTCAACACCCCAAATCATCTTCCTTAGGTCATTTTACACGCTAGACCTGTTAGATTTCTTCTAGACAATACAGACAGTGTCGGTGTGCGCGCCTGTCCAGACAAGCCGCCAAAAACACAGAACATGCGCGAGGAGCGCTGTGAGGCAGCACAGCCACCATTAACGTTAGCTGAACAAGAACACCAATAAACAAAAAAAGAGTTGGCTAACCTGCGGGCGTTGCTCCAAATATCCGCACCACCGGTACTTTCTTCACGTCGCTCTCCCTGAATTCAGAGTAGCAGACATCCAGGTCTTTAATGGGACTTGCCAGATAGAAGTCTGCGGTGACTATACGCACCGCAAACATGACTGCCGCGTCCGTCCGAGGAGACCCGAGCGACAGAAGAGCCAGAAACTACTGTTAGGAGTCCATACGATGCCGGTACCACGGTGGACAATTGATACAAGTCGAGAGGGGTGCTGTCACTGAGGTACAACAACGACAAAGCGGAGGGAATGCCCAGTTCTGTCCCATAAAAAAAACGCGAACAAAGATTCCTGCGGCGCACCGAGCTGCCGCTGCCGTCAAGGTTCAGTTGCGGCCGGGGAGAGCTAAACTCGACAGCGGCAGGTCATCGTCGGACGCTCCGCAGCTGTCGGGTCCATTTTGTACTTTAATTATAGCTGTCTTTTATTAATAGCTCTCTCTACAGTGTTTTTGTTTTTCAGCCAGGAAGACGTTCCCCAGGCTTCCGGTATGCAGCGTTATCTTCCCAAATCCAGCCGCAGGACGAGTCCCGGCCAGTCCCGTCTGATCCACAGCTCCGCTCCTGCTTCCTTCTTCTTCTTCTTCTTCTTCTTCTTCTATTGGCTTTTATTGGTGGTCGGCAACCAGCTTTTAGGTGCATTTACCGCCACCTACTGGACTGGAGTGTGGAACATGAGATGGTCAGAACTAGAAAATAATGAAGAAAGAAAAAAGAAAAAAAAAGAAATTAACTATTATTCCCTATAGCCTATATCCTATACCTGTGTACTTTAGGTATTTCATTAAATCACTCAACCCCTTTTTTGATGTACTCCCTAATAAATTCCTTAAAGTCAATTCCAGCCTTCCTTTTTGTTCATCCCTGTACTTACTACAATCCAGCAATACATGTTTGACTGTTTCCGGTCGTGTACATTGTGTAGTCCCCCCAGGAATCGGCGATTCCACGATCGCGGAAATTACCGCAGATTTCTCGGCCGTCCGCGGATTCAAAGAACTTCCGCGGAATATCACATTTTACATGTAGTTTTCATCCCGACCGCTAGATGTCGCTGTCAGATAGACTGGGCTCTAGACTCACAATAAAAGTACACTACCCAATGCATCCGGTGGACGAGGTAAACTACCCTAACCCTAAACCTTCACCCACAGTTTGGTGAAAAGTTTTGCACTTTTTATGTTGCAAATAAATCTGCCCAACAGGGACAAAGAAAATGTTGATGTTGATTATTTTAAAACAGTAATAGTTGGTTTCACAATGTTTTACAGTGTTCTGGTATTGCAGTTAATTTCATAAGAGAATTCATTATTACATTACATTAAATTAAAAAAGTATGGGGTTTAATGTTTGCGGAATTTTAACTTTCAAGCTGCGGAATCAAGAATTGGTCTCCGCAGAGTCAAAATTGCTCTCCGCGGAATTTAAACTTCTTCTCTGCAGATTCCTGGGGGGGCTAATTGTGAACACAGACCTGTTGGATGTTTCCCTATTTTACTGAGTGTGTGTTTGAGTCCTGTGTGTCCTATTCTGAGTTGAGTTAAAATAATTTCTTCCCTCCGCTTCCTGCCCCATATTTCACTATTTTTGACTTGTGGTTGTATACCGTCACTGTGTTCATGCTATCCCAACTTTCCTGCCTGATTTTGTACATGTGTTTACTGATAATAGATTTGATTTCTTCACTGCTTAATGGTATTTCGATGTTTATTGTGTTTGATTTTAGCGCTTTTGGCCACTATATCTGCTTCTTCATTTCCTTCGACTCCTACGTGGGCAGGAACCCACAGGAAAGAAACATCCACACCTTTATTGTGTAATCTGTATATTTGCTTTGATATTTCCAGTAAAAGATCTTGCCTGCATGAATTCCCTGATTGAATAGCCCTTTTTAGATAGAAAAGGCGGCACATTTGCTCCAAGGTAAGGACGGCAATGTGCCGGCCTGTCTTTCTAAAACGGAGGCGTAATATTCCTTCTTTTCCAAAAGCCGCCTCTGAGGTAGGTGTAAACGTGACGTGACGTGAAGCTCAAAGCTGGGCTGTGAACAATGACAACGAATTTTACTTCAAAATAAGAGCTTTACATTGCACCCAATTGGAGTTTAGAACTGGGTTCTTAGCGGGGGGCTTTTAATTTGAAAGTAGCGACCGTTCTAAGCTTGCCGACACAACAGCAAGCTAACACAACCAAACAGCTACAGAGACTGAGGAGACGCTAGCATCTCCTGGATCTCAGCGGCTGTGCAGTTGCTCATCTTAATGTCCATGGATGAAGTGATGGATTGACTGCTGTGATCAGCTGGTTCCTGGTTTTAAAACTCCCCAGCTGTGGGTCGCACAACAGCACAGGTCATTGACATCTCCGCCCACCTCACGCAGGGGCCGGCACATTGCTGCCTCGTTTTTAGATAGCAGGCGAGGCGGAAATAAGTGTACCCTCTGAGGCGGAAAATCAGCGGACCCAAACAGACCCCCAATTTGCTGGTCTCTGTCTAAAGCCGCAGACCGAGCCGCCAAAAGGACGGGCAAATTGGCGGCTTGGTGCCCTGTCTAAAAACGGCTAATGCTTGTAAGTGTTGAGATACTAGCCGTTTTTAGACAGGCCGCCAAGACACCAATTTGCCCGTCCTTTTGGCGGCTCGTTCCGCGGTTTTAGACAGAGGCCGGTGTTTCGGATTAACACGGGACGATGTTAACTGGCGACTGTGAGCCGAATGCGTCTATGGTCGCTGTAGTTACAACAGATGTTGAAAACGGGAAGAGAAGACGTAGCTGTCCTCTGATCTGCCTCTTTGTTCAGGTTTTCTCCATGCAAAACATACCTGAGACGTGTTTGGGCTCCTGTTTGATTAAACGTGTCGAACCCTCAGTCACTGTATCAAAGTTGCTGGAAGACGTTGCTAACAGGAAAAGGGAGAGTTGCTCTTCCTATGAATGTGTATCTCTTATAAACCTTTATTAAATACATGTACTTGTGTCTTCTCCCTGTTTGAGTAAACATGCATCACATAGAGGAACTATGGAACCCTTTTAAACAAAAAATAGATAAAAAAAAAGAATTACGGGACTTGAACTCACATTCAATGAGGGAAAACAACACCAGCGCGGTAATCAATCCACTATGCAGATCACGCAGGTGACTCGCGGTATCACCTATTTCACTCCTCACAGCAGACACACAGACACCTCTGGGTTGCAGAAGAAGGCCAGATCAACTTGTGACCACAGTGTCTGTTCACCATGTCTGTACTGTGACGGTTCATAACACAAATAAGCAAAACCTTTATGAAATGCACTTACTCATCTTTGCTGTCTATTTGAGTAAACATTCTTCATACAAAAGAACTATGGAACCCTTTTAAACGAAACAGAGAAAAAATAAAATAAAACATAGGACTCGAACTTAGAACTCCAAGTTAAACTCATTGAGGGAAATAGCAGCCTGTCGCGTGATAACCAATCCACTACACCAGACTTACCATAGTTTGACTGACAGCATAGCCTCTCAGTGTAAGCACAGGCACCTTTTTGACACAGAAGGTGGCCAGGTCATCAACCCAGGTCAGAATGCTCCAAAAATATAATCAATTTATGTTAGTGTCTGTAAGATTATGTTACAGGCCACTTTAAATGTGTAGGAATGACAATCTTACTGCCCAAAAGATGCAACAACTGGACAATACTAAAATTTCTGAAAATTATCCTCCTCTTTATCTGCTCAAAATATAAGATTGACCCAGTTATTTTCCATCATTCAAGCATTTTATTTAATTTTACTTCAATATAGAAGGTTTTTATCAAGAAAGACCATATTCTTTTGGAAAATCTTATTTGTGTTATAAACCGTCACAGTACAGACACGGTGAACAGACACTGCGGTCACAAGTTGATCTGACCTCTTTCTGCGACTCAGAGGTGTCTGCGTGTCTGCTGTGAGAAGTGAAATAGGTTATGCAGTCTAAGTCATGACTGTGTTTCCAGCTAGAAAACACGCATCTCTCTCCTCCTTCCATTGTTGTTTTTGTGTCCCTGCATGTTGTGACATGTGATTTGTCCTCATGCTGAAAAACGTGAGTTGTCGCCTACGTGACGTCACTCCCCGAGACGCAAGAAGAAAGCAAAAATATATATTTTTACTAAGAAAAATGACAACAATAATAGTAACCCAGAGGGACTAGAATAAGTAACTGATTACTGTTTTGGAAATAATAACACATTCAATTACTCGTTACTGAAAAAAGTGGTCAGATTAGAGTAACGCGTTACTATGTACTAACGCCGGTAATGCGTTACTGCTCCTTAACGATTCCTGGATAATTGGGATGAATTTACGGGAGCGTACCTATGTTTCCCGGGTCCTATGTTCCCCTTTTCATGTTTTAAGAGTAATAAACCCTAACCCCTAACCCAACGCACCAACTCCCATTGTCCTATGACCTTCCTATCAAAAGTTATTTAAGGTGGCCAGTCGGCCACGGTAGTTTTTTGCCTTATACCCTAACTCAGGAACCAAAGGTGCTAGAGACTCAGGAGTGGGTGGCGTGTGGCCTAATTCGGGGGTGCTGAACTCCCAGTCTCTGTGACCTCCTGTTCCCAAGATACGAAACTTTCAATGTTTGAAATGGGCGTAACTTTTGAACAGAAGGTCCCACCCACTTGGGAGTTGCACCAAAGGGGGGGGGGCGGGGGTAGGACTTGGTTTCAGGTCTCTAGGATGTTCCTATCCAGAGTTATTCCATCCCAAACAAACGTCAAACGGTCTTACAAACCCATATACCCCCTAGCCCACCTCAAATATGGTAAAATATGTAATCTGGAGGCATATATATGGGACTTTTATTTTGGCATTCCTCCACACTGGTGCAGTAAAGATACTTGATAGCATACCTGCTGGCCATGATGGTGCAGTCAATTTAAATCCTTCGCCTTAAAGCATCAAGTCCTTGTAACTTCAACATACAATTCCCTTTCTACACCAAATCTCTCAGGAATGTAGAGGGAGTCGCCCTGAATATATCTGTGCATCAAAAGTGTGTCATATCCATAGCGCCACCCACTGGACACAAGAAGTCAGACAAACAACTTCATTTTGTAATGCCACATCTCCTACTTGCACATACAGGAACAAAATTCGGTGTGCATATTTGTCATGAGCAGACACACAAAAAACCCTCTTGGACCCATACCGTCAGTAAAACGAAGTTGTCCATTTTGATGTGAAACACCATTTTATGCCTCCTTTGAAAATTATCTCCTCCTAGAGATTAAACACCACAGTCTTCACATTAACTCAGTATCATCCACATGCCTTGAAGATCAAAAGTTATGGAAATCTTTCAGCTACATCATACCTGGTGGGCCTGACAGTGGAAACCATTTTTTTCCTTCGCCGAGAAGCATCAAGGCTTTATAACTTCAACATACAATTCCCCTTCTTCACCAAATCTCTCAAGAATGTAAAGGGAGTCGCCCTGAATAGATCTGTGCATCAAAACTGTGTCATATCCATAGCGCCACCCACTGAACAAAGGAGGTCAGACAAACATCATCCAATTGACATGACGTTTACAGCTTGTTTTTTCCCCATCATGACATGAAAGTAACAGGTGAGCGCGCAATCCGATGGCGCCGCAGCCCGCTGTGTGCGGCCGGCGAGGGCCCATTCATCGCTGCTTGCAGCTTTAGTTGTATTTGTTTTTGTAATGTAGATGTAAATGAGATTGTGGAGATACTAATTGAAAAAAATGAATAATTACATAATAATTGTTTGTTTGATCAACTACCAGCCTCATCTACTTCAAAACTGTGCTCTCTTTGTCTCATAATTTTTTGACCCACAAAGTATTCTGTTTAACTGCAAATGTGTTTACATTACATCTGCTAAATGATTTGTCTTCCTTTCTTGCTAGGCTCCAAGTATTGGAAGCAAAATGCGAAAACATTTTCTTGTTGTCCCAGAGCTGATCTTCCCTGAGTTACAGCATGGCAGAAAGGGAAAGAAACTGATTTAAAAAATGTGAGTTACTGCCTATTAATATTTGTCTTTTATTTTGTTTTTATTACCATCTCTCTTAGAAAAAAGGGTAACTGGGGAGGACTTCCGGGTCGCCAACAAGATGGCAGTGTAGTGAAAACGCTTTCGACAAACAAAGTAGAAATTTGCCCAGAAGTCGAAATATAATTAGTATTAGTTCATGTTGAATTAGTAGAGGGGCGAGGATGACGTCTAGGTTAAAGGGTAGAAAACCCGCTCTGGACACCGACAAAAACATTAAGGGGCAGCAACACGAAGAGGCTAAGGTTAGCTCCCCCTCGGCTAGCCATGACAGCGACAACATGGGAGGGGGAGAAGAGCCGGCGAACCTGACCCTGATTCTCAGAGAGTTACGCGACTTCAGACAAGACAATAAGAAACAGTTGGAAGACATCAAAGGGGAAATCACAAAGACTAATGCGAGGCTGGACGAGGCCGAAGCAAGGATTGTGGAAAACGAGCATTAGCACCGCAGCCCCCGACAGGTGCACAGCCCAGGTCCATCTTCGTTAAATTCCTCAGTTTCAGAGTGAAAGAAGAAGTGCTTAAGCTAGCATGGCAAAAGAAAGGGTTCAGTTGGAGAAATTGCAAAATCAACCTCGACCATGACTACGCTCCGTACATCTTGGCCAAGCGAAGGGAATATGCAGAGACACGGAGGGCTCTGAAAGAGAAAGACATAAAGTTCCAGACCTTGTACCCGGTGCAGCTGAGAGTCTTCCATGAGGACGGGACAAAAACCTACAACACGGTGATGGAGGCAACGTCGGACCTGGCGGACAGGGGATTGCCTGTAAAAGTTATTGCACAGTCGGCGTCTCTTCTAGAGAGGATCCAGCGGGGGTCATGGCAGCCAGTGAGGGGTCAGCGCAAGACGCAGGCCGGTGGAGTACCGGGATACAAAGAAAAGCTGCAGGTATTCAGACGCGATCAAAGAGAGGATAATGACTAATTTGAAGTGTGAAACCACACGTGGATTATGTGGATTCTGGAGCAGGTAAAAGCTGAAAACTAAGCTGAATGCTGATGAAGCTATAATTGAGACGAAACGATTTAAATTACCCTGTATTGGGTCGAGAAACTAAAGAGGGTTTTTTCTGTTCATGGCTGTTGTGACAGTGGAGGGCCCTCTAACCCAGTTAGGGAAGAAAGGTTATCCCTCAGAGTCGAGGCTGATGAGTGAAAGAGCCTCACATTTGGAAGTATGGACAAACTGTTTGATGTTCCTTGTTAGAAATAACCACTGTTCTTGTTCTGTTTCGTATTACTGTTATTTTGATGTGAAGGGACTGCTTTTTTTATGTAGTGGATATGAGCGTAAATTTCACTGTATTTATGATAATATGCAAAGTGGACTTGTGAAAATAATTTCTTTTAATGTGAATGTGGTTCTAAATCCAATTAAGAGAAGCAAAATTTTGTCAAATTGAGAAAAGAAAAAGCACAGATAGCCTTCCTTCAGGAGACTCACATGAGTCAATCAGAACATGCAAAACTGCAAAAACTGGGTTTTAGAAAAGTTTTCTCCTCTTCATTTCAGTCAGGCCACAAGAGAGGAGTTGCAGTTCTTATATCAGGTGCACTGGCTTATGAACACATATCAGAGGTGGTGGATGATGGGAGAAGATTTATTAAGATCTCAGGGAGAATAGAGGGGTCTGTAATAACTTTACTGAATGTTTATGCTCCACCGGGAAGTGACTGGTTATTTTATAGACAGGTTTTTGACCTAATGGTTAACTCACAGGGGGTCATAATATGCGGAGGGGACTTTAACATTAGGCTAAACCCGGCACTGGACTCTTCAAGAGCAACTACACAGAATCGGCCTCTGATTAGGAAAATGAAGGGACTAATGGGAGAGTTGGGCATCGTAGATGTGTGGAGAGATTTACACCCTACTAGCAAGGATTACACACTACTCCTTCCCGCATTCAGTTTACTCTAGGTTGGATTACTTTTTTGTCTTCAGCTCTGATAAATTTCGGACTAAAAACTGTAATATTGCAACAATTGACCTATCAGATCATAGCCCCATCTCTATGACACTAGCTCTAGAAAGGAAAGGAAGGAAAACCTTAATGATTCAGGAGAAGTATCACCAGCAATTCTGTGGGACACGCTGAAAGCCGTAATGAGGGGAAAAATTATCTCCATCACTTTACATATGAAGAAACTCAAAGGACAAAAGTTAACAGATCTACAGATACAACTCAAAAAGCTGCAATTGGCTGACAGCAATAAAAAAAGTAAGTTGAATTTGAAACAGGAAATAAGAAAAATACAGAGTGAAATTGACGAAATATATACCCTGGAAACTCAGAAAAAGTGTGTCTTCTTGAAACAAAGAATTTATGAGGTGGGGGGTAAATCAGCAAAACTGTTGGCATACAGGCTACGGAAACAACAGATAGAAAATACAGTCTATAAAATAAAGCACCCAAAAACAAGAATGGTCGAAAACACAATAGAGAAAATCCAAGAGAGCTTTGAAATATTTTACCGGGAACTATATTCTCTACCCCAGGCCTCCGACGAAACCCATATTGATACATTCCTGAGTTCCTTGGAACTTCCCACACTCAGTAGCTCACAGAGCGAGAGTCTGATACAACCAATTTCTGCAAGAGAATTAAACTTAGCCATTGCTAAATTAAAGTCCGGGAAGGCCCCAGGCTCGGACGGATTTACCACAGAATGGTATAAGGTCTTGAAGCCACAATTACCGCCGTTACTTCTTAATACATTTAACTGGATCCTCCAGAAAGGAGAACTTCCACCCTCTTGGAGAGAAGCAATTATTTCAGTCATCCCCAAAGAGCAAAAAGTCAAGCAGGAATGCGGGAATTACCGACCTGTTAGCGTCCTCAATGTGGACTATAAACTGTTTACATCCATCTTAGCCCGTAGATTGGAAACACTCCTCCCTAATCTCATCCATTTAGACCAGACGGGATTTATCCAACACAGACAGACCCAGGACAACATAAGAAGGACTTTACATATACTAGAACAAATAAGAAGAGATAGACAAAGGCGATGATTGTAGGCTTGGACGCAGAAAAAGCCTTTGATTCAGTTAGGCGGTTATTTCTGTATAAAGTAATGAGAAAATTCGGCTTCCAGGACGGATTTATAAGAGTAATTCAGACCTTATATGATAAGCCTACGGCACGGATAAAATTAAACGGGGACCTTTCCGACTCTTTTATTTTGGAGAGGGGGACAAGACAGGGCTGCCCACTTTCCCCCCATCTTTTTGCTTTATTTATCGAACCCCTGGGCCAATTATTAAGACAGAGTGACTCTATTAAAGGCATTGAGGTGGGAGGGATTGAACAGAGACCAATATTTCGCAGATGATGTTTTAGTTCTTTTGGAGGACCCAGAAAAATCTTTTTTAGGCTTGATGACATTATTGGTTGATTTTGGGAATCTATCAGGGTATAAGCTCAACATTTCAAAGACACAGGTTATGACTTTAAATTTTACTGCACCAAAAAGCCTGCAAGACAAATATGAACTTGATTGGGGAGCTGAATCATTAAAATATTTAGGAATAATGCTGACTAAAGACCTTTCAAAGCTATCACAAGCAAATTATGGCCCTCTATCCCTGATAAAAAAGATAAAATCTGACCTCCATCGATGGAATCTTATCCCCTTTCTTAGTCTACGTTCAAGGGTGAATGCAGTTAAAATGAATATCCTCCCTAGATTGTAATACATTTTTCGTACTTTACCAGTGGAAATAAATGACAGCTAATTTAGAGAGTGGGATAAATGGATTTCTAGATTTATCTGGCAAGGAAAGAAACCTAGAATTAGATTCAGTATTTTAAAATTGAGAAAAGAAAGGGGAGGAATGGCACTACCCTGTTTAAGAAATTACTTTTTTTACTTCACAGCTAACCCCCTTGCTGTATTGGTGCAACAGTGAGTATAGGGCTAGATGGAAGGAATTAGAATCTGCAATCTGCCCAAATTTACCTCTTCAGGCCGTTATTGCTGATAAAGGACTGATAGCTCAATTAGAAGAGAAAAATAACCCCTGGATAAACCTTACATTGAAAATATGGCAAAAGGTGATTAAATTGTGTGGAATCCATAACATGCTCAAGCTTTTTAGATGGCGTGCTTACGACACAGAATTTCTTCCCAACAGGGGAGACAAAAGGTTTGAATCCTGGGTAAGGAAAGGACTTACAACTTACCTCTCATTTACACACAAAAATACAATTCAGAGTTTTCAATATTTACAAGAAACTCATGGACTAGGAAAGTTAGATTTTTTTAGGTATCTCCAACTATGACATTATTTTAACCAGAAGTGCAGACTGTAGGAACACAAGCCTTTGTCTCTGCATCTTAAAGTGGTCTCATTTCGGCCATGATTACCTTTAACCCAAATTGACTCCTCTTTCCAGCATATGGGACTGAAAGCCCCCATATCCTGGCCTGGCAAATTCCTCTCCTCTCCACAGAGTGGGAAAATGTTGTTTATCTTGCTATAAACAGATCACCAGAGATCTTCTTTGCAATTTACAACGACTAAGCACATCTGGTCTGTTCCTCTTCCTCCAAAGAAGATGAACCCCTGTTCCTAAGGTCAAACAAGGTCAAGCCCGATAGTCTTCTTTCTCCACACCAAGAGGAAGGAGGAATGTTTTCTAACATAGATGTGGTGATTTAAGATGTCTTGCTAATCTACGTGTCTCTCCCTCTGGAACATTCTCCAGTGGGGGAAGGCTTAATGGGAAACCTAATCTGTGTATTCTTCTCCTCACATGTCCAACTGTTATTTACGACCGTTGTTGTTCCTGGGTCTGACATACCATTCCTCCTTGCAGTCTTCTGTTCTCACCAAATTCAAATACGTCCTAAATAACTGATAAACTACAATTCCAACTTCTTAATTTTAGCAGATTCCCAAAATAGTGTAAGAAGGTCATTCAACAGATCTTTCTTATGTTATTGTGAAGCCCAAAGGAAGTTTATTACTCAATAAGTTTGAGGTCAACAGAAACCCCCTCCCCTTTGTCGATGGAGGAGAGATTTGAAGATCATCATTCCTTGTGTAATACTTGTATTATTTACCAGTTAAATGTCTGATATGTTTTGTTAAAGACAGAACTACAAGGAATATGTATAAGTCCTTGGTTCTACTGTGTATTGTATACCTTATTGTCATATGTTGTATACCTTGGTGCTTCATGTCTTAATCAGGTTATAATTCTTTTGAATGACAAATGATCATTATCATGTTGCATCTTTTCACAAAGGCAAAAATTCGACTTTTAAGATGATGAAGTTTTGGGAAGGTTAACACAAGATTTCAAAACATTAAATCCAATAGTATAGTTAGATTAACTTTTTGGGAGCCTTAACTCAGATCACAGGAGGTGTGACACTGTCAGCCGGCCCCTGCTGCAGGTCATAAAACAGACACTCTCCCCTTCTCTCACTCTCTTCTTCTCCGGACAAGCTTCTCTCCCTGTCCTCTTCTCCCCCTGCTTCTTCTTCTTCTTCTTCTCTCTTCTCTTTGTTTTTCATTTTTATTTTATTTTTATTTTTAAAGTAACCTTTACTTTTATTTTTGCAACAAGCTCCAAGACAAGCGAATTGAATCCCTACTTTAAGTATTTACTTTTATTCAAGTTTTAATAGGACAAATTCTTTTCTTTTTGATTTTATACTGTTAAAGTATCACCGCCTGATTCAGAAGAAGTTGAATTAGTTTCAGAATCAGAACTTGAGTACCACTATTTGAAACCACCAAGAAAAGTCTTTTTCAAGACTGTGATCATCTGATGAAGAACGTTGCAAGCCTTGCAAGGAGTCTCCAACCAAAAAGAGACTTTGTGTGCTCCCAGCCGAGACCGACTCTGCCCCCAGCGCTCCCAAGGCGGAAACCCCGCTGGGCCTTCGGACCAAGAGTTCCTTAACAGAGTACCGGCCTTCCCTCTGGTTACTGGACCGACGCGCCGTGCCGTAGTCCAACCGAGGACTCTCAAGAACACCAAACTTCAGTGCCTCCTGACTCCCAGACAAAACCGGCTGAACGTCTTCATGCAGCTGGATCCGCACACGTGAGAATGAGTGGTGTCTAAAGTTCTGACTTCTGTCAAAGTTCTGACTTCTGTCTAAGTTCTAACTTCTATCTTATGAATTTAAGAGAATTAAGATTAGGGTCTCATAGTATTAAAAATTTACTCCCATAATATTTAATATATATATAACCCGACCCTTTAACTTTACCATCTACCGACGGTTACACGACTTTATTACTTTCCTAATTGCAGTCTTTACATTTTCTGTTATCTGTTGTTCGTCTAAAATTGTCATGTCTTTTATTTTACCCAAATTAGTTAGTCAATAAACAAATATAATCGTTTGTCTGGAACTTAATTTTAATATGGAGAACGGATGGATACGTGCAAAGAAGTCACTACTTCAGAATATTGAGACTGAATAAATTGATTTTGAATGGACTCTAACTGTCCAAGCCAACTGGTACAGTTAGGTGTTTGGAATAATGTCCTCCGGATTATTCCAATAACTAAACACGGAGGTGGTGCCCCCTTTAATGAGTGTAATATTAATTGCCAGTGATTAATAATCATATATATCAAAGTAGTGTGTGAGCAGTGTCTCCTACACACTGTAAAAAAAAAAATCCGTAAAAAAACGGATAAAGTCCTGGCAGAAAATTACCAGGAATTTATCCGTTATTGTCACGGACACTTCCGTTAATCCTAGAACGGATAATTCCGTAGATTTACAGTATATTCTCTGTTTATTCACAGACACTTCTGTTATTCCTACAACGGATAATTCTGTAGATTTACGGTATATTCTCTGTTTATTCACAGACACTTCTGTTATTCCTACAACGGATAATTCTGTAGATTTACGGTATATTCTCTGTTTATTCACAGACACTTCTGTTATTCCTACAACAGATAATTCTGTAGATTTACAGTATATTCTCTGTTTATTCACAGACACTTCTGTTAATCCTAGAACAGATAATTCCGTAGATTTACCGTATATCATCAGTATCATTTGCTACCAAGAAATGTCTTCACCACTGAAAAATCTGTACCTTTTTTACGGACAGTTTCTTTAAATCTGAAACATAAAATTCTGAATAGTCAGTAGCAGCCTACATTTTCTGGTAAATAAATATGCATTTTCTTCCACTCTGATGTTAAAATACAATGACAAATGGTATCCATCAACAGACCAATATAATGTAATGAGTTAAAATAACTAAACATCTAATATAACAACTTGATCAAATACAATAGCCAAAACATATATAAATTGAACATGTTTATTTTTTATGCCATGAAGGATATGTATAAATGTACATTCAATGGCTACATTTTTAGATGAGTTAAGTTTTTTTACAAATTATTTTAACAATATGCAAAGCGCCATGTTTTGGATCAGACTTTTTGCTTTAAAACAGCAACAAACAGAATAAAACAATTTGAAAACATTCAAATTAAGATTCATAAAGTGCATTCTAGGGATGGCCCAATAGATCATCATATGAGATCTGAGAATTCCAATATTTGATAGAGAGGAAGATTATTAAGTGATCAGGGCATCACTAGTTCATT
Organism: Sparus aurata; assembly: GCF_900880675.1. Taxonomy (NCBI): domain Eukaryota; kingdom Metazoa; phylum Chordata; class Actinopteri; order Spariformes; family Sparidae; genus Sparus; species Sparus aurata. The sequence goes on from NC_044208.1 coordinate 486,392, forward strand.
CAATGTTTTGTGTTAGCTTCAAACACATAACAGACTAAAACAATACATTGAACGACAATTCATTGAACTATGTGCAAAGCACCATTAAAAAGTGCTCATTTTGTAGAAGATTGTTTGAACAGCAACAAACGGAGTAAACAACTATACATTCATTAATAACATGACAATAATGGTGTTGCACCAAAAGGTGCTCACAAACAAGTAAAACATTTGAAAACATTTCCAAATACATGGCAAAAGTCATCAACAGCAGAACAGCTCAAATTGCCATCCATGGATTTTCAAAGTTGTTTAGTTCAGACAGGAACTTCAGCAATCTTCAACCCTCGTTCAGGATTTATTCCCAGGAAAACTCTTAAAGAAATAGATTTTTTTTTTTTTTAACTACACAAGTAATGAAACTGACAGAGTAACATGCAGACCAAGTTGAGATGGAAAAATCCATGTAAATCCAATTTGAGTATTGTTCCATTACAGGACAACTACTAGAATAAATTAACATTTGTAATTCATTTTATCCATTAATAATCTGGTAAAAAATCTGATATAAGAGACTGATCAGCCAGTCACCGGTCATGACCAATCAGCTGAAAATCGGCTGGTCTTGACTGGGGACAAATAAATCGATGATGATAAAATTGCCATACTTAATACTTTCCAATTCAGCGATTGTATTAATAATGCTATGACTTAATGTTTCAAAAGTTTGCCTGCATCTCAGTCATGCGAGTTTGTCAGCTGAAATACGTCTTACACTATACACTCACCAGCCACTTCATTAGGTACACCTGTGCAATCTAATGCAATCAAGCACAACAGCTCTGTCAGAGGTGATAAGTGAAGGTGATAATTAGGGCCCGAGCAGGGAACCTGCGAGGTCCCTATTGTAATTGTAATGATTATTCTGATTCTTCTTTTTTTTTTCCTTTGTCCAAAATGATCGCATTTTTCACTGCCTGAACATACCCCAAAACTCACCAAACTTGGAATATAAGTCACATCTGGCGAAAAATTTTATAATCTATTGTCGTCCTGAATTTCCACCACTAGGTGGCGCTGTTATTAAGGAAAGCACGTTTTGGCTAATAACTCCCATATACTTTGTCGCACATTCAAAAACCTTACATCCACGCGTTCAGTGGATTGCGCTATATCTCGTGGTATAGGCCCCATTTCCGCCTACCGTTTTTTTTCGCTACAACGCAAAATGTCGAAAACCTACTTTTTCGAACTCCTCCCAGGCGATTTCACCGATTTGCATGAAACTTGGCACACAGCATCTGTGGACCCTCCTGACAAAAAGTTATTAAAAGAATTTTGATAGGCCACACAATACTCAAGTTATTAAATAACAACTTCCTGCAGATTTGGTTACAAACAGGAAGTGTTGCATATCTCCACATTGGTGTGGTCTAATGACATGAAACTCATGATACTACTTCCCCATGAGCCCCTGAGGCCCTGTGCAAAATTTTAGGCAATGACCACAAGGTGGCGCTCTTTAAATTGATGTATTTTATATCTCCACAACGGTTAGTCGGATTAAGACGAAACTTGGTACATTTATTGTCAGTGCCCTCCCGAGGACATCTGACCAAGGGTTTACCGATCCGCCACTAGGTGGCGCTCTGGTGTCAGTTTAATTGTATAATTGGCCCTGTGCCCACACCATAACACTTATGGAAACGAAATTCATAGAGGTGCTATAGAATGGCCCCTGTGACTCACTCACCGAAAATGACCACCAGGTGGCGCTATTTTCAATGCAAAAGCGTTTTTGGCTCATAACTCCCACTTAATATGTTGCATATTATTAAACCTCATCCCGATGTGTTCCCAACATTCAGCTGAATTGTTTGGTGTAGGCCACGCCCACTTTTGCGCTAATTTTCCATTTGCAAAATCACGACAAATGAAAAACCTACTTTTTCGAACTCCTCCTAGGCAATTTGGGTGATTTGCACCAAACCTTGCGTGAAGCATCTGTGGACCCTCCTGACAAAAAGTTATCAAAAGAATTTTGATAGTCCTTAAAACGGCTGAAATATAAAATGACAAATTCCTGCATATTGTGTTGAAAACAGTCAATCTTGCATATTTTTACAAAATACTGTCCGATTATCACATAAATGTTCATGATTGTGTGGTATCGACGAATGATGGTCTGTGTAAAATTTGGTGCAAATCGGCCCATAGATGGCGCTCTGGTCTCAGTCTAATCATTTTGAATGGAAAGTAAATGGGGAAATCTTCAAGTCCTCTTCAAAACTCATCAACTTTCAACCTCTCCTTGTCCCTCATGCTTTGAGCTAGACACATCATTCTAACTTTTAAAGAGTCAGAAGACCTCAAACTATTGGGCATGTATTCACTTATTAAAAATCTTTCATGGTTTTCAAATCATCACAGTTTTAGTTTTAAGGATTTGTAGGCTGTCTTCTGATTTTATAATGGGTGTGTATTGCGCAGTGTTGGGCACGTTACTTTAAACAAGTAATTAGTAATCGTTACTAGTTACTTCTCCCAAAAAGTAACTGAGTTAGTAACTAAATTAGTCCACCATAAAAGTAATTACTCACCAGTCATTTTAGCTACTTTGCATCTACATATGTGTTCAGAAAATGTATTTCTGCATGGCAGACCAGCACCTGCTCTCCCCGATATTTTGCCAATGAGTGCTCTGAAGGAGTCTGAGTCAACTGTTGATAACGGGAGCAAGTTCTCAACAACATACCTGACTATCATTGCATTCAGTTCAGTCTGTGTCACAAGTTTTTGTGAGGCTGTTAGTGGAGCACACGTTAGCCACACCTGGCCTGCTATCATCATCAGCAGCGTCAGCAACAGAGTTTTGTCCAGTGTTAGTTTTGTAGAAGCGTGTGCCTTTTAGAGATGCTTCATTAGATCAGAGTTGCTTACAACGGACGTGGACAAATGAGATTAAAGTAGTGTCTGTACTTCCACTTTGAAAACATTAACTTTCCCTCCGGACTCGCCATAGCCGCAGTTCCCCTCTGCTAGTTTGAGTGTGTGAGGCTGCTGTGTGTGTGTGTGTGTGGCTTGTTTGTACACCGAACATTGCCACTGATTGGCTTAAGAACTCTCACTCAACGTTAGGGAGCCAATCATCACTTATGCGGTTGTCTCGCTCCCCCCTCCTCCCTCACCGGAGGAAAAAAAATACAGCTCTGAAGCTCCGGTGGCTGAGAGCCGAGATGGATGACAACAGCTTCAGTGATCAGCTTCAGTTTGTCACGCCCTCCATTTAATAGTCGGTAACGGCATTGTAACGATGGAAATAATAATATTGGTTAGATTACCTGTTACTGAAAAAAAATAACGCTGTGAGTAATGCTGTTTATTCTAACGCCGTTATTCCCAACACTGGTATTGCGTGAAATAGAATGTGTGACATCATAGCTACAGTGCAGAGCAGCTGGAAGAACTGTAGAAAAAGTTCTCTTCAGCTTGATTTGGATCCCACATCTTTTACTACACATAGTCAATATATACATAGACATGTAGGAAATCTTGTTGGCTTTTGGCTGATGGTCTTATTTTAGATGTAGGACTTACACTTTTGGCTGTCAAAGCCCCAGAGGGACAAGCACAACAGCAACTCCCCCATGAGCTGCAATTTCTTCCTCTTCAGCTTTTATCATGCAGCAGGTGACATCTCCCATCCCATCAGTTAATCAGTTCTTCTCTGACCTGGCTGGATTCTCTGGATTTTTTTCAAAATCATCCAAGAGAACCAGTGTGTGTGACAGAGTGGTGGCACACAGACTCCCAAGAGCAAACAGAGGAAGATAGAACTTCCATATCTGTGCAGTGAACACTGTTTTAGCACAAAGGTGACATCATCCAGTGTTTTGACACCATTAGGGGAGTTTGAGCCTACCACTGTGCAAGAAGCTGGAAGGTTTGTGAGGCTACTGGAGGATGATCTTTTCAGCTTCTTCCTGAAACTATTTCATTGCATCATGCCTCGTGTGCACATTCTCTTCAGCCAGCTCCAGAGGCGGACCATCAACTCACTTTACTGCAGTGTGTGTGTGTGGTGCCGCCCCCTGCTGGTGAACGGGTTTACTGCAATGTTTGTGTGTGTGTGTCTGTGTGGTGCCGCCCCCTGCTGATGGACGGGTTTACTGCAGTGTGTGTGTGTGTGGTGCCGCCCTCTGCTGGTGGACGGGTTGACTGCAGTGTGTGTGTGTGTGTGGTGCCGCCCCCTGCTGGTGGACGGGTTTACTGCTGTGTGTGTGTGTGTGTGTGTGTGTGTGTGGTGCCGCCCTCTGCTGGTGGACGGGTTGACTGCAGTGTGTGTGTGTGTGGTGCCGCCCCCTGCTGGTAGACGGGTTTACTGCAATGTTTGTGTGTGTGTGTGTGTGTGTGGTGCCGCCCCCTGCTGATGGACGGGTTTACTGCAGTGTGTGTGTGTGTGGTGCCGCCCTCTGCTGGTGGACGGGTTGACTGCAGTGTGTGTGTGTGTGTGGTGCCGCCCCCTGCTGGTGGACGGGTTTACTGCTGTGTGTGTGTGTGTGTGTGTGTGTGTGGTGCCGCCCTCTGCTGGTGGACGGGTTGACTGCAGTGTGTGTGTGTGTGGTGCCGCCCCCTGCTGGTAGACGGGTTTACTGCTGTGTGTGTGTGTGTGTGTGGTGCCGCCCTCTGCTGGTGGACGGGTTTACTGCAATGTGTGTGTGTGTGGTGGCGCCCCCTGCTGGTGGACGGGTTTACTGCAGTGTGTGTGTGTGTGTGTGGTGCCGCCCCCTGCTGGTGGACGGGTTTACTGCAGTGTGTGTGTGGTGCCGCCCCCTGCTGGTGGACGGGTTTACTGCAGTCTGTGTGTGTGGTGCCGCCCCCTGCTGGTGGACGGGTTTACTGCAATGTTTGTGTGTGTGGTGCCGCCCCCTGCTGGTGGACGGGTTTACTGCAGTGTGTGTGTGTGTGTGGTGGCGCCCCCTGCTGGTGGACGGGTTTATTGCAGTGTGTATGTGTGTGTGTAGTGTCGCCCCCTGCTGGTGGACGGGTTTACTGCAGTGTGTGTGTGGTGCCGCCCCCTGCTGGTGGACGGGTTTACTGCAGTCTGTGTGTGTGGTGCCGCCCCCTGCTGGTGGACGGGTTTACTGCAGTGTGTGTGTGTGTGTGTGGTGCCGCCCTCTGCTGGTGGACGGGTTTACTGCAGTGTGTGTGTGGTGCCGCCCTCTGCTGGTGGACGGGTTTACTGCAGTGTGTGTGGGGTGCCGCCCCCAGCTTGTGGACGGGATTCTCTGGATTTTTTTCAAGATCATCCAAGAGAACCAGTGTGTGTGACAGAGTGGCGGTACACAGACTCCCAAGAGCAAACAGAGGAAGATGGAACTTCCATATCTGTGCAGTGAACACTGTTTTAGCACAAAGGTGACATCATCCAGTGTTTTGACACCATTAGGGGAGTTTGAGCCTACCACTGTGCAAGAAGCTGGAAGGTTTGTGAGGCTACTGGAGGATGATCTTTTCAGCTTCTTCCTGAAACTATTTTATTGCATCATGCCTCGTGTGCACATTCTCTTCAGCCAGCTCCAGAGGCGGACCATACTTTACTGCAGTGTGTGTGTGTGGTGCCGCCCCCTGCTGGTGAACGGGTTTACTGTAAGTTTGTGTGTGTGTGGTGCCGCCCCCTGCTGGTGGACGGGTTTACTGCTGTGTGTGTGTGTGTGTGGTGCCGCCCCCTGCTGGTGGACGGGTTTACTGCTATGTTTGTGTGTGTGGTGCCGCCCCCTGCTGGTGGACGGGTTTACTGCAGTGTGTGTGTGTGTGTGTGTGGTGCCGCCCTCTGCTGGTGGATGGGTTTACTGCAGTGTGTGTGTGTGGTGGCGTCCCCTGCTGGTGGACGGGTTTACTGCAGTCTGTGTGTGTGGTGGCGCCCCCTGCTGGTGGACGGGTTTACTGCAGTGTGTGTGTGTGTGTGGTGCCGCCCTCTGCTGGTGGACGGGTTTACTGCAGTGTGTGTGTGTGTGTGTGGTGGCGCCCCCTGCTGGTGGACGGGTTTATTGCAGTGTGTATGTGTGTGTGTAGTGTCGCCCCCTGCTGGTGGACGGGTTTACTGCAGTGTGTGTGTGGTGCCACCCCCTGCTGGTGGACGGGTTTACTGCAGTCTGTGTGTGTGGTGCCGCCCCTGCTGGTGGACGGGTTTACTGCAGTGTGTGTGTGTGTGTGGTGCCGCCCTCTGCTGGTGGACGGGTTTACTGCAGTGTGTGTGTGGTGCCGCCCTCTGCTGGTGGACGGGTTTACTGCAGTGTGTGTGTGTGGTGCCGCCCTCTGCTGGTGGACGGGTTTACTGCAGTGTGTGTGTGTGTGGTGGCGCCCCCTGCTGGTAGACGGGTTTACTGCTGTGTGTGTGTGTGTGTGTGGTGCCGCCCTCTGCTGGTGGACGGGTTTACTGCAGTGTGTGTGTGTGTGGTGGCGCCCCCTGCTGGTGGACGGGTTTACTGCAGTGTGTGTGTGTGTGTGTGGTGCCGCCCCCTGCTGGTGGACGGGTTTACTGCAGTGTGTGTGTGGTGCCGCCCCCTGCTGGTGGACGGGTTTACTGCAGTCTGTGTGTGTGGTGCCGCCCCGGCACCACACACACACATTCTCTTCAGCCAGCTCCAGAGGCGGACCATCAACTCACTTTACTGCAGTGTGTGTGTGTGGTGCCACCCCCTGCTGGTGAACGGGTTTACTGCTGTGTGTGTGTGTGTGTGGTGCCGCCCCCTGCTGGTGGACGGGTTTACTGCAATGTTTGTGTGTGTGGTGCCGCCCCCTGCTGGTGGACGGGTTTACTGCAGTGTGTGTGTGTGTGTGTGTGGTGCCGCCCTCTGCTGGTGGACGGGTTTACTGCAGTGTGTGTGTGTGTGTGGTGGCGCCCCCTGCTGGTGGACGGGTTTATTGCAGTGTGTATGTGTGTGTGTAGTGTCGCCCCCTGCTGGTGGACGGGTTTACTGCAGTGTGTGTGTGGTGCCGCCCCCTGCTGGTGGACGGGTTTACTGCAGTCTGTGTGTGTGGTGCCGCCCCCTGCTGGTGGACGGGTTTACTGCAGTGTGTGTGTGTGTGTGTGGTGCCGCCCTCTGCTGGTGGACGGGTTTACTGCAGTGTGTGTGTGGTGCCGCCCTCTGCTGGTGGACGGGTTTACTGCAGTGTGTGTGTGTGTGGTGCCGCCCTCTGCTGGTGGACGGGTTTACTGCAGTGTGTGTGGGGTGCCGCCCCCAGCTTGTGGATGGGATTCTCTGGATTTTTTTCAAGATCATCCAAGAGAACCAGTGTGTGACAGAGTGGCGGTACACAGACTCCCAAGAGCAAACAGAGGAAGATGGAACTTCCATATCTGTGCAGTGAACACTGTTTTAGCACAAAGGTGACATCATCCAGTGTTTTGACACCATTAGGGGAGTTTGAGCCTACCACTGTGCAAGAAGCTGGAAGGTTTGTGAGGCTACTGGAGGATGATCTTTTCAGCTTCTTCCTGAAACTATTTTATTGCATCATGCCTCGTGTGCACATTCTCTTCAGCCAGCTCCAGAGGCGGACCATACTTTACTGCAGTGTGTGTGTGTGGTGCCGCCCCCTGCTGGTGAACGGGTTTACTGCTGTGTGTGTGTGTGTGTGTGGTGCCGCCCCCTGCTGGTGGACGGGTTTACTGCAATGTTTGTGTGTGTGGTGCCGCCGCCTGCTGGTGGACGGGTTTACTGCAGTGTGTGTGTGTGTGTGTGTGTGTGGTGCCGCCCTCTGCTGGTGGACGGGTTTACTGCAGTGTGTGTGTGTGGTGGCGTCCCCTGCTGGTGGACGGGTTTACTGCAGTGTGTGTGTGTGTGTGTGTGGTGCCGCCCTCTGCTGGTGGACGGGTTTACTGCAGTGTGTCTGTGTGTGGTGGCGCCCCCTGCTGGTGGACGGGTTTACTGCAGTGTGTGTGTGTGTGTGTGGTGCCGCCCCCTGCTGGTGGACGGGTTTACTGCAGTGTGTGTGTGGTGCCGCCCCCTGCTGGTGGACGGGTTTACTGCAGTCTGTGTGTGTGGTGCCGCCCCCTGCTGGTGGACGGGTTTACTGCAGTGTGTGTGTGTGTGTGGTGCCGCCCTCTGCTGGTGGACGGGTTTACTGCAGTGTGTGTGTGTGTGTGTGTGGTGGCGCCCCCTGCTGGTGGACGGGTTTATTGCAGTGTGTATGTGTGTGTGTAGTGTCGCCCCCTGCTGGTGGACGGGTTTACTGCAGTGTGTGTGTGGTGCCGCCCCCTGCTGGTGGACGGGTTTACTGCAGTCTGTGTGTGTGGTGCCGCCCCCTGCTGGTGGACGGGTTTACTGCAGTGTGTGTGTGTGTGTGGTGCCGCTCTCTGCTGGTGGACGGGTTTACTGCAGTGTGTGTGTGGTGCCGCCCTCTGCTGGTGGACGGGTTTACTGCAGTGTGTGTGTGTGGTGCCGCCCTCTGCTGGTGGACGGGTTTACTGCAGTGTGTGTGGGGTGCCGCCCCCAGTTTGTGGACGGGTTTACTGCAGTGTGTGTGTGTGTGTGGTGCCACCCCCTGCTGGTGGACGGGTGTACTGCAAGTGTGTGTGTGTGTGTGTGGTGCCGCCCCCTGCTGGTGGACGGGTTGGACGCGCATGGACTGCGAGGGCCTGTTCAACGCTGCTTGCAGCTTTAATTATACTTTATGTTTATTATTGAGGTTGTAGTGGGTGGTGCTGGTGTACTGGAGTGCAAGAAAAGTGTTCCTTATATTTTGACCTCCCCAATGTATGGATAAACTCCAGGGTCCAGAAGAAAGCAGGAAAAGCTCGCACACTGATCAGACAAAAGGAATGTCCACTCCAAATATTGATGGATGTCACAGTTCCGTTGTTAATGGTCCATCAAAAATATATGAACAGGTATTATACAGCTGTTATATATTATAGTATATATTTTTGATCGACCATTAAAAATGTATAAAGTACAAGGACAACACTCAATATAATGCACTCAAGTACATCACAACATTCACTATGATCTCAATAATAAACAAAGTATATCATCACCTTTCTGACAATGTCAACAAAAACTGAAAATGTAAAAGCTTTGTAAAATAAGAATGTATATTGTATTGCACAGATGTACCTAATGAAGTGTCTGGTGAGTGTATTTACAATGTCCAACTTAATAAACAGCAACACAATGCTCTTTACATGAGATTTCAAAACATTAAAAAAAAAGAGTTGCTTACCTCTGTATGAATTCCAGGGTGATTGACATCTCCTTTGGGTATTTTATGTTTAAAACATAAAACAAAGAGAAAGCGTAGCTCAGGGCCACAATGAGGGAGTTGATATGGTCGTTGACAACTTCCTGATCGACAGCAATCTTGAATCGTTGATCACCTTAAACATAGATTAACTTAGATATTAGAAGATAGAAAATATTAACAAAAAAAAAGACAAACAATGCACATCCACTTCAGAAAACCAATGCAAACATTATTATTTAAATCTTTCTACCTTATATTATTCGTTTTACGAGTGGCGTGGCCTTTGTTCAACAAAGTGCTGCATTTTAATTGATTTTTTAACTTTGACTGCAAAAAAACAAAGAAAACGTGTCCCAATTGTCTTAGCTTAGTACAAGTACTTAGTTACTGTACTTAAATAGTTTTTTGGAGGTTTATATTTATCAGGACTTTTACTCAACTACATTTACATTGGATGAAGTACAAGTATTTTTAAGCATGCAGCTTAACTTAAATTGCCTGGCTCTTTGCACAGAGAGTGAAGAGTAAAAAGTAAGAGTAAGGAGTAAAAAGTAAGAGTAAGAGGAAAGAGTAAGAGAAAACCGTTAAGAGTACAAAGTAAGAATAAAGAGAAAGAGTTAACAGTAAAGAGTAGGAGTAAGAGTAAGTGAAATCCATAACATGCATGCCTAAATATTATACAGACTACATACCCATGATAAGGATGCAAGGGGTGCTTGGGATGCTCAGTCCAGCAGCAGTTGACTCCTGTTGTTGGAAAATAAAATATCAAAGAAACACGAATGTCATGAATTATGTTTCCATTGTATACAGTATTTACAGTATACATTTACTGTATACAGTACAGTAATACTTACATCATAGGTAGTAGTAACTACAATAAGCCTAAACTTCGAAAACTCAATTTTTGCCCAGTTTTTGTTAAGCGCTTTAAAGTACATCTAAAACTCATTTTTAGCTCTGATACAAACTGATAATCCTTGTATCAAGAGCTCTGTCAGAGCGAAAAGATACTTTAAGATGTAAAAAAGAAAAACTTTTTTTTGGCCCATTAAAAGAGTTACTGTGCATCTTTAACATTAGACCCCTTTGGTTTTCAGATCATGAACATTGAAACATATTTCACCAAGAGATATATTTAAAATAAAATGTTCCTTTTTTTGTGTGTCCAAAGTCTGTGAAAATACTGAGGCATCTTGTGTTCATTTTCTGTGGTTTAAATCCATACAAGCCATTGCAAAAAAAAGGTCTAATGAATATCTGCAAAACAAAAACAACATAATCAAAAGTATAAACCTACCTCACTTTGGTAGAAAAGGAGATCAGGCTTTTCCTTGAAGAATTTCGCAATGCCTGAGATCAGCTGTACTGGATCTTCACCTGGTGGCATCTTCATCCCATTTGAACCGAGGAAGTCTTTGATGCTCTTTCGATTTCTGGACATTTCCTCTGCCAGCTTTGTTTGCACTGGTAAGCCAAGGAGGGTACATGTGTGGTCAAACAGGTGAACAGCTTCAAAAAGGAAGGGCCACTGTTCCAGTACTGTTTTTACAGTGCTTCCTTTGTTGATAGTTGCACGCTGGATGGAATATGTTTCAGTCATCAATTTGCGAACACACGACTCCTGAAGATGACGGGTTTTGAAGGCACTTATCAAGTCATCTTTTTTAGACTCTAGTTCTGCTATATCCTCAATACCAGGCTGCCACTCCACACACCCATAACGATCTGAGAGTGTGGACTTTTTCCTCACTGTGTCTTCACCCTCTGCTGGCCTCTTTGTTGAGCTGAAGGTAAATGGCCTTCTAATATTTTCAAGTCTGTTTTCTAGCTGTATGAAGAGAGCATCATATCCTGTTCCAATGACCTTAGTTCCATTGAGCTCTCTGTCTTGAAAAGAGCAGGGATATTGTTCTACAATCTTCTTGGCAATCTCCCGCAGCTTTGCTCTTCCAGGCCTTCCACACTCTTTACTGAGTACATTGTCAATGACTATACGAACCAGCTCTCTTCTCTCTTTAGGCTTTGGTCTCTTCTTTTCACTTAAGGCAAGCATGAGGTTTGGGGGCATTTTGTGCCATGGTACATCATATGTCTCCCGGGATGGAGAATCCTCCATGGGACTAGGTGTCGGAGGTGGAGTTTGGGGCAGATGGACATTGTGTTGCAGAGATGTCGAAGCAGAGCCAAGTACAGCTTGTTACTCTATGGATAACATACATCACCAAAAATGAATGAAATGATCGATGTTACATTTATATATAAGATTTAAGCTATAACAATCCAGGTATGGTATGAATAAATGCATCATTTCATGCGCCACCGGCGATTATGTTTTACAAAACCACATTGCACTGGTTTAGCAAATAAAGTGTTAACAAGCTGAAACAAAACTTGTCTAAATGTAGTCAAACTGTTTATCTTAAAAATCAGCCAGCAGCTAGGTTTAGAATTTGCCAATTTTCAAGATTCGTGTCAATGCTTTCTAAGCTTGACCATATTTGAGGTCATAAATGTATTATTTATTTATTGTCATTTAACATTTGTTTACAGTGAGATATAACCGAGTGTTAATAGAGAATATTTCCAATGTGAACATTATTGTTGCTGCTCTAGAAACAATATTTACTTTCATTTAAAATATAAATAAATCCTAATCATCTTCTGAATTTGTATTAATTCGTTCCTTCCTTCATTCCTTCTGTCTTTCCTTCTATTATTCATTCCTTTCTTCTATCCATCCTTACTTTCTTTTATCCTTCCTTCCATCCCTCCTTCCTTCATTCTGTTTGTCTTTCCCTCCTTCCTTTCTATTATCCTTCCTGTCTTCCCACCTTCTATCCTTAATTTCTTTCTTAAATGGTCATTAATATATTACCTTTAATCTCTACAATTCTGTTAATCCCACCAGTGGACACTCAGTATCTCTCACACCCGAAGGAATTTTTCAGAGCAGCTCATGAGGATTTCTTTGAATTTTTGAATTCAAGTTTTCATTTTTTAAACAGGGCAGCAGAACACTTTAATCCAAATTTTACATACACTCCAAAAAGTAATCATAATAATTAGTCCAAGTCTGTAACAATGGTAACCTGTGAATTATAGGACACACATATGGTACAGTGCAGAAAGATTTGGTTTATAAATGTAAAAACTTACCTGCACAGAAAGCTTGAATTAGTCTTCTCCGCTGAATTGGTGGCAGAATTCCATCGACATCCTCAGTCTTGACAAAGTTTAGGTCATCTACATTGCTTACTCCAATCTCCTCCAGTCTTGCCATGAGTGAGTCCATTACATGATTACTGAGCGATGGCATAGCTTTCTGAACTAATTCTTTCACAAGCTCCATAGTGGCATATGCTTGAGTGGGATGAGTAACCTTGCACCTCTGTGGTAAAAAGAAAGTGGAGCATAATCATTAAGCTTATCAAGACTTTCACAAATAAGCTTATCTGAACTATTTCTGTCGATTTCATAGACGCCAAGCTCAGATACCCAGCTGGCAGTTTTCCCCCGCAGCAAAAGCAGGACAGTTGTTTCACTTTTGATAACAATGCTTGCTATTTCCCCCAACTGTAGTTGTCTTTTGGTATATCTCTGTATGACAAGCATACCATTTGCATATGAAGTGCCTTTAACTTGCACTTTATCTGTAACAACTGAGTTAGATGAGTTAAGTCCAAAGACTGCAACTGCTGCGCTTATGCCACCATCATAGAGCTCTGGATAAAAGCTAGTGGAGTCTGACACCTGAACCTGGGGGCTGAAAAAACTGCCCTGAATCTGATAAGCCTGAAACAGCTGATGTCTATCAGCGAGTGACTTAGTGACATTTCTGAAGTTTTGACTTGACCTGATACATCTTTTGAAATAGCTATGCTTACTTTCAAAGCGCATGGTCCAAGTTTGTATGAGTGGACCAAACTGTAGACTCAAGTCTGCATAGTGGAGAAGATAGTGGTGTTTTGGTCTCAGATTTGAATGCAGGAATAACCCTTGCCTCATTACCACATACTCTTCGGTCAGTACCTTCATGTAAGCAATCTGAGACTTTGAGAGGCTAGGTGCACAGACAAATTCGACCAACTCCCTCAGAAGATGTACCAGCTGCCAGACAGCATTGTCAGCATCTTCAATTCTGTCATGTACCAAAATAGGCAGGAACCGCAATAGCCACCTGTTTTGGGCTGCATGCCTCCAAGCTTTTTTCCTTTGTTTGGAATAGCATTTGGCTTGTTGCTGCTTTCACCTGGAAATAATTTGAGTCTGTCATTTAGCGACTCATAACTGAACCACTGCTCTTCTTTAATTAAGCACTGCAAACACATTGCTAGGTCATAGTCCACAACACCCTCGAACAAGTCATGTGCTAAACAGGGCGGCAGTCCAGGCTGGCACACGTGGAAATGTGAGAGTTTGTTGAAAACACTGTTGCCTTTAATGCAATGATGCATGGTCACGTCAGGGTGACTCTCCAAAAACTGCACAGACTCATTATAATCAGCAGGATCTCTATGAGTGAAAACTGTGAGAGGGTTAGACAGAAACACATCTTTTGTGACTAGACAGTATCTACAGAAATACTGAGCAAAACTGAAATTTTCTGTAAACCCACCAATCATGTGGGAGCCCAGATTATCTCCCATTATGCATGCAACAGTACCTCTGTATATCTTATCCTCAAAAGATATGCCCTTTTCCTCCAGACACAAGTCTGACACAAGCTCACTGAAAACTTTATCCACTCCAAAATATTTACAGTCTTTCTCTGTGCAGAGCAGTAACAACTGGATTTGATCAACAGTTGATCTGATGTGAGGATAGAAATTTCCAAGAGTGAAGTACACAGCTAAAACTTTGTGCTTTTGCTTGGCAGATCCAAGAGGATTAGCCACCCTGAAAGCGTCATGAAAAAGCATCACCTTTAAAGAATCTGGGTCTGTGGCAAACATTGCATTAGATCTAATGGCATGCCCATCAATGAAATCACAAAGTGTACTATCTTCAACACGAATACGGTTAAAACTCTGCTGAGTTTCACTTCCCTTTTTCAGCATTACTCTAAGGGTATCCAGTAATGGAATGTAATGATAGTGTCTCCTCTGCCCTCTATCATCGTAGCCAAGTGTGACTTCAACAGGCTGAACATAGTTAAAGTGCCTCTTGTAATACTGCAGCCTTCGATGGTGTGTAGTTAAAGGACCACTTGCATGTAAGGCCTCATGCATAGGGCTGCGCTCATATACACTCTTCCCCAGACATGTGAATGTTTCTGATGGAACATCATACTGTTCAAGTTCCTGAGCTAGCACATCCACTGTATACTCCTGTTGAATATCCTGAAGAATTTTCATCTCATTTGCTATCTCTGTAATTGTGGACGCTGGGACTAAATACTTTGCCTGCAAACCCAAGTAAAACAGAGCTAGATTTTCTGTGTAGGCATCTTGCACTTCATCACTCTCAGCTTCTGCTGCAACAAGTCCTCCAACTCATACGCCCACGGTTGTCGTTGGTCCATGCACTCGAATACAACCATCTGGAGCGTTTTACCACCCCCCTGGAGCGTTTCCAAAAAGCGCCCCCTGTCGGTGACATGGGAACAGATACTTTTACAGAACAGAACGGATTACAGCTAATTTATTTTGTTAGCCGCCCTTAATGAGCTAACCAAGGTAAGTTGTCAGTAAATATTAATTAATTAATTTTACAACTATAGAACATGTTGTCAGTGCGACTAGTCCTTGCGGGTTGTCATTGTCATTGCGTTTTAATGATGTTTCAACTTAGATTAGTATGTAATTTATTAATGTTGTTTACCGGCTGAGGCCGGCTAATGGTTAGCACGGACACCGTAACTGTCATGAAACTACACAAATGTGTGCAAAACTATACATGTGTGCGTTAATCCCTCGTATTAGACGACATATTTTTCGACAAATGTTTGTGACGTGTGACGGTAAGGGACGAGGAGTAGATAAAATGTCGATTTTCTGACACAATATTATCATATAGCCTACCATGTTATTTACTTTACAAACGACTGTAGTTATTATTATGTTTAAATTGACACTTTATTATTATTGTATTCATTTTGGCGATGATTCTGTGAAGCTGGAGCAACAACTAAAAGGTCTACTTGATCGATATATTGACAGCAGTGAACTGTATAGAGGCAGCTAATCATTGTTACATGAATTTAAAACGGCACCATGCCTGTAAAAAATCAAGGTGGTAAATTTCAGACCTATGACAGGTAAGGATGGTAAGTAAACAAACTGACTGTGACTGTCTGCATAATATCAACCTCTGTAATGATGTCTAGGCATCACGTTTAGTCACAGATGTTAAAAACAAAACAACAACAATAACGTTAACAAATGATTTTCCATAATCATAATAGCTTAAATCTGATGGGTCACAGAAGTTTTTGCAACATCTGACACCATTCAGCTTCTTGTGACTATGTGTGCATTCTTTAAAGATAAAGGTAGGCTATCTGTTGGGCTAATGTATGTCATGTTTTGGTTGATTATATGATTATAATTCTGACATTTGATTTAATATGTCCACTAGAGCTGAGTTTCTTAGAGGGCTACCACAACTTTTAATTTATTGAGTTCATAACATTAATAGGGAGGACCAGGTCCTTAGTAGTACTAAACTGATTGAAAACCAGCACATTGGGTTGCTGTGTTGACTGGTTTTATAAGGTAAGGAACCATGATCCCTGTCAATGAAATATATATATATTGATGACACACCCTGCAGTGTTCCAATTATTAATTTATGTTTCTTCTCCAGATGCCAACTCAAAAAAAATGTGCAGTGTGTGAGGAGAAAATTGGGGTGGCAAGCAAGACTTGCCACCACTGTGGTGCAAAGCAGCCCCTGAAAGAGAAGCTGCAAAAAAAAAAAAAAAAAATTACAGCCGGATGGAAAGAGCGGCAGAAAAAAAACTGCAGCTTCAATAAAACGTATGATTCATCACATTTACTGGTAAGTGTTTTTTCTTTCAAATGCTTTCAAATGTTTGTTATTCCATGTCAGTTTCATCTACTCCACCCCCTGGTTTATATTTTCTTTTGTGCATTTTATTTTTCAACTAAATCAACATAAAAAGTCAAAATTGAGGAAATGACCTGACCACAATCTTTTATGCAGACAGTTCAAGGCAAGAATATTGTATGAGAGGCATAGTACACTGAACAAGAGAGACACCCTCACACAAAAACAAACACGGGCGTTTGTGCAAAAGAAGCAAAGCAACTCTATGTAGGATTCGCTGTAGCCACTGGTACTCTGGTTTAGAGGAGCAACTGTCTGCTACTGTGTCTTTCCCAGAGAAGCACATATGTGAATTTGTTGCTGGTGCCGCCGCCTTTGCCGTGCAACCCAGAACAGGGCGCTGGTGTGTGGGTGAGAGGAGCAGGGGGACCGGGCTTGAGCTCGGTCTCTGGAGCTCACCACAGTTTCCTACCCGTGCAGGGAAGTTACAGAGTGCAGTTTCAGCCGATGCAACCCCGATCAGGCTGTAGCGTCTGCACCATTCTTATTAACCATTTTCTACCACTTCATTGAGTTTAGAAACGTTATTTTAACATAGCTGCTTTAAGGCCGGTTCAGGCCATAGATTCACGACACAACAACTTGAAACCTTCAACTATGTGCACCCACTTGCAACCGAATGCCCTTACAAAGCCTTGCAACTGTACAGTTCACACTGTGGCACAGAGTTGAGACTAGTTTGTGTGATGTCACATAAAGCGTGTCATTTCCATACCAACAGTTGCATTAGCCTTTAAGGCAAGGCAATTTTATTTGTATAGCCCATTTTCACAATCAGTTTGTCTCAAAGGGCCTTAGACCCTCACATCCACAGAGGAAAAACCCCAGGAAACCCTTTTAACAGGGAAAAAAATTGAGAAACCTCAGGGTGAGCAACAGAGGAGGGATCCCTCACCCAGGACGGACAGACATGTCATAGATGTTGTATGCAAACAGGAACAGGTAAAGAATAAAAATTCGCACACCACAGCAGCTCCAGCGGACAAAATATTTATTTATGCAAAAATATTTTTCTACAGGAGCTGCTTTGGTGTGCAGTTACAAAGTTTGAGACAGTCTGCATGCTCTACCTGCAATTGAACAGGTTCAATTCGTGAGCCGGCATGAGTCGAGATGCAACAGGGTCATTCACACTGCTGCAACGCCCCTGTGCACCCTTCTTCAACTGCTTTGTTGCATTGCAAATCTTTGGTCAGACTTTAGACTACTACTATCCAGGGACACATAAAAATCTTTGCATTGTTATGTCTGCGTGCAGTTCAAAAAGAGCAAGGGAGCTGCTTGCCATTGCTGACATTGCTATTCAGAAACAGTTTATTTGTAGCAGTCGCTACTTCACTCTAACCTTTAATGAATCACAGATCCGTCTAGATAACAATGCATAAAGCATCAACTTTTCTGTACTTTATATTAATTGTATGATTTGTGTCTTGTGTCTTCCAGCTCCACAAGTGGGAACTTTTGGAGAGGCACCCCATCCTCTTCCTAGGAAAAAAAAGCGGAAGGGGCTTTGTGTCAGAGTGGCTGTGTCCATGGTACAGTGAGAATGAGATTGTGAAAGCTTCCATCCAAGCCATGGAAGCAATTTATGGGAGACTTCTCAATGGTAATGTATATAAATGTGCAATAACGCAAACACATGAGACTGTTCAGGGAGACACTAGTTACATTACTTGTCCACTGCCCCATCCATTGTTTTTTGTGTTCTTTTAAATGATTAGTTTGATGTTACAATTGTAAACTGAAAGTGTGTGGTCCAAACAGCAGCAACAGAATGGCAGCATAGAAATCAATAGTAATAGGAATTAAATGTTACTTATTGGTGAGAATAAGAATAGTTGACTGACAATATGGTCTTGGAGTAATTTGCTAAATCATGGATTTGGCAACATTTGCTAATCAGAAGGCAGGGAAAAGGAGTTAATGATAACAATAATAATAGTAATACATTTTATTGAAAAGCTCCTTTCAAGCCACTCAAGGACACTTTCAGAAAAGAACATCAAAAAGCAAAAATCATTAATAAACAACATTCAAAAAGGTTTGCTGCCTTACTTAGAGATTGGAGGTGTGCAGCCATCTAACAGGTCACTGTGGCTGTTCCTCATTGTTGCATTACTCTGCAATGTTTAAACAGATCTACTGTTAAAGGAATGACAAAAAATAGCCATTTTCTGTTTTGTAGAGACTTTTTCTATCTCCTCTCTACTCCCTGACAGTGTCATGGATGTAGGCTGGTGTCTGTTAGTTGAGGGCTGAGCTAACCAACACAAGCGCACTAACTGCCATGCAAAAATTGAATTGAATTGAAGAATGCAGACCTCTGTCAAGGCCAATTGTCCCTTCCTCTTTGCAAATCTCCAACCACAACCATTATGTATGTCCAGATAAATTCCAAAAATATTAGGACTACAACCATGTTTCCAAAACAGTAGAGGCACTGTGTAAAATCATGTCAGCACAAAAACACTGGGGTGATTTTCAAATCATAGAATTGTCATATGTAATGGGAAATATCACTAATACAACATATCAGAAGTTGAAACTGAGAAATAATTTCACTGTTTTTGATAATGGTGTGCTCATTTTGAATTTGATGCCAGCAACACATTTCCAAAAGAAATTCTGTCTGTGGCAACAAAAGACTTGTAAAGCTGTGAAACAGAAAACAGCTGGTGGAAGATCTCACAATGATTGAGGTTAACTGTCAACAGGTTAGTAACATAATTAGGTATAAAAATAGCATCCCATACAGGTTTTTGAGAAACATATACTGCCAAGTAGACAATGTAGGTAGAGACAGACAAAGAAGGTCTTGTTTATTAAAATGCAAGAGATTGGTACATGATCCTGTTCCAAACATGTTGCTGTATCAAATTCGAAATGAGCATATCCTTTTCAACAAGAATTAGATTAAGTGTTCAAGTTGTAATTGTTGTTGTATTTCTTTTTTGTAATATTCACACAATCAAATGAGGTGACATCGAATAGTCAACTACTCGAGGATTCTTTTCGGAGGTGTGATTCCACTATCAACCTCGTTGTCAATTCGTCGCAAAATGTGGTTATGAAAAAAATGATCATACCATTCTGAATAGGGGTGCTCACTGCTGCTGATCATCTGATTTTACACATAATTTCTTTGTTTTCTTATAATATAGGCAAGACTGTTTTGATAGAAACATCACATTGAGTGCTCGAACACTGATGCCACCTGTCTCTCTCTCTCGCTCACACCCGTCTTTCTCACTCTCTCTCTCACTTGCTTCCGCACTCTAAATTCGGGCCTAAAGTTTTATTTACAATAACTAAGGGGTGCGTTCTTTGTCTATTGCACAGCACACACACACAAACAAACAAGGACAGCAAAAAAAACAGCGCTGTCCATGGTACTATGACACACGACCCCTGAACCGTCTATACAAGCACTGATATACGTATCATGGCCACACAACAATGGGACTTTTTATTCGGCATACACACTCGTTAATTCATAGCACAAACTCAAACTTGTCATCGCTACACTGTCTCCAAAAGATTGACAGTGATGTCGTGCACGCAGCCTAATAAGTGGGATCAGGAAAAGGATGGATGGAGAATGACCTGTTATCTTATGCCAACTGAAGAAGTTGTTTATTCAGGTGTTTCGTTTCTTCAGAGCATAAAAAGACGCAAATGAGATTATGAATCTATGGGGGAAAAAACATGATTCCAAGATCAGTTGTCTATGGGCAAATCTATAGTCGAGGACACCCCTAATCAAATACTTGTTGCATTTTCCTATGCAGCTTAAATCAAATTAAAATGCTTATACCAAAGTCTACATTACAGTTTCCTCTTCCCAACAGTGATAATGGCACCTGTACCAGCCACCGCAGCGGGTGAGAGTACAGCAGCAAATTCAGAGGATCCTCCCATGTCCACCTCCCAGACTCCTCCTGTGTCCTCCTGTCCTGTGCCCACGTCTCAGACTCCTCCTGTGTCCTCCTGTCCTGTGCCCACCTCCCAGACTCCTCCTGTGTCCTCCTGTCCTGTGCCCACCTCCCAGACTCCTCCTGTGTCCTCCTGTCCTGTGCCCAGCTCCCAGACTCCTCCTGTGTCCTCCTGTCCTGTGCCCACCTCCCAGACTCCTCCTGTGTCCTCCTGTCCTGTGCCCACCTCCCAGACTCCTCCTGTGTCCTCCTGTCCTGTGCCCACCTCCCAGACTCCTCCTGTGTCCTCCTGTCCTGTGCCCACCTCCCAGACTCCTCCTGTGTCCTCCTGTCCTGTGCCCACCTCTCAGACTCCTCCTGTCTCCTCTTGTCACACCCATCCACAGAAAAACAGAAGAAAGAGAGGGATGAATCAGATGAGTGGTATGTATGTGTTTGGGGTCATCAGTAGTCTTATTAGCACAATATGAATATTTGTCAAACTGTTTCAGTGAGAAGAGTCTCATTCTAGCCTTTTCTTAGCCCATAACTTGCATCATTGTTTGATTGGCCATGATTTCTACAAAGGAACATAACCTGCATATAATAGCAAACTATTTAGTGGAAAATAAGAGGTAAACATGAAGTTAAACACAGGTAACTCCTTGATGGGACAGTTCTGCTGATGTCATCCAGCATCATAAGGACTTCAAGTCAAATCTAAATCTATTTATATAGCGCAAAATCAAATCCATAAAATCAATGACATTTTTCTCAATCCATACAATGACATCCTTCGTCCTTAGACCCTCAATTTCAATTTGGGTAAGGAACAACTACTATGATTTTTGTCAGGAAACCAAATTCTGACTGCAAATTGAAAACATGACTGTCATGACCAACAAGTACAGACATGGTGAAAAGATGCCATCTGTAATTCACGGTAATTACTATGAGATCCCTGTCCCTGTTTAATGAACAACTTACATGAAGTAGGATAAAAGAACAGCAGTTTTGATAGATTTTAAACTCTTTGTCAGAGAAAATGCCTGTTTGGATGTCTGTCAATAAACCATTGCCATTTTTAAAATTCATTTCAGAATGTCCCATTCATCAAGGCTCAAGCAGTTTCCCCTACAAAAAAATACTGAGGCAAAGAATCAGGGAGGTATGTTTCAAGGCAGATTTGAAACGACTGATAATTAACATATCTCTGTGGCACCATCAATTTAGATGTTTTGTTATGGGACATATTACAGGTGGAGGTCTAATGAAGTGCTGCCTCCATTTCCTTTCAACACCTATGTTAAAGAGGAACTAAGCAGGATTTCTCCCGTGGCTATGCTACGTTTTTGCCGTAATTAAAAAGCTCCGGAGTAATTGTGATAGTTAACTACATGACTTGTGATTTGTTACGAGTGATAACTGCCTTCACCTGGCGTCTCACGGCTGAAAACCAGCCTTTGCAACATCAGTGTAGTACCTGGTCGTTGCCCCGGTGTCCCAGCTCTCATCTCTGCACTCCGCAACACAAACGCGCTGCGTAACCCGTAATATTTGTTCATGACGGTTAAGACTACACAAACACACACGCCGTAACATCGTATGTTATGTAACGTTATCCACCGCTCCATTTATTGATTTTTCGACGGCTTCGTTGTAAACAGATGCACATGGGCGAGAGGAGCGTAACCAAAACAGCGGAAAAGAGAGCGGACTTGCATAGTTCCCCTTTAATTGATGTTGTGCTGCGAGTGTATCTGGCAAGACAGCGCATGTATGATAAACAATAACAAGAAATAATGTATTATATGGCTTATTATAATGAAATACATACAGTATATCATTCTTGTTGATTTTTGACTTTCCTTTCTGTTTCCCAGCTGTTATTCTGTGACTGCAGATAACCACTCAGACTAGTAGGCTTTAGACAGGGCATCTCCCTACACACAATCATAGAGGGCAAAGTTATCACGACTTCAGTGCTGCAGAAGATATGGGGAATAGGTACACATAGAAACTGCAAGTACATAATGATATTATATGAATTATGTGTGAATGGAAAGATTGGTCGGTGTCGAGAAATAAGCTTCAGTGGTGGACAGCCAGACTGCTGTTTGCTGTCCTATTGTGCTTCACTGCAGCTCGTGACTACTGTGTCCCAGGATAGGTTTATCAGACAGCAGACTGCACAAACAAAAATCAAATCACAACACTCCTCTGTTATTCCCTGACTACAATTACACTTTACTATCTGATTTCACTTAGACATAGGTTTGCATTAACAACAGCAGGTATATTAGTCGATGTGCTTTGACATCATAAAGAAAATAAAGGAACATTTGTTTATGCTTACCTTATGTATTTTTTTATATTTTAAGGGCCGTGTGGAGGTGTTGGTGCAGTGGCATCCTTGCTCTGGATGGTATGTATCTTATTCAAAGTTGACTATTGTTTATTTTTGTTTTTTTAAGTATATTTCTTTGGCATCTCTGCCTGTAATTGATAGTTAAGTGGAGAGAGAGACAGGACATGTCTGATGGTGATGGAGCAGCAGAGGATGGACTCATTGATGGCGGTGTAGAGGGTCACCATCATTGCCTTTGGCAGGTTGAGCTTCCTTAGCTGCCTCAGGAGGTACATCCTCTGATAGGCCTTTTTTGTAAGGGACCTGATGTTCAGATCCCACTGGAGGTTCTGGGTGATGATGGTGCACAGGAAACAGAAAGACTCAGTGCAGACTTGGGGAGTCACAGGGTGATGGGGGCGTGGGCGGGTGCACATTCCGCACACTTTCTGAAGTCCAGAACCATCCCCACCATCCTCAGAGCATTGAGCTCCAATTCTTTCCGGCATAACGCTCTGAAGACCGTGGAGATGGTTACCATTAAAACCTCACTACACTTAATAAGGTTCTTGACATGACAGCAGATTAACTGGGTAGCCCTTGTTACACCAAATAACGAGCAAAGCTGCAGTTGGTCTTCAGTGGTGTGTTATATTTCATAAGCAATCTGGTGTGCTTTACATTGTGACTGTTGAGGTTAGTAAACCACTGTAGTGGTTTATTTAAGTGTTATTAGCTGTATGTTTGCACCTTGTAGGTGCCTCGCTACATAGTACATAGTATGTACATTGTCCTACATGCATACTGTGTTACATAATGGACTATTTTATCTAACCTGGCTACACTAATGTATCGTGTCATCTTCAAATATAGGCTGTTGCATACATATAAAGAATGTGGTTCATTTTACCAGGTACTCTGATTAGAAATGCCTACATATCTGAGGACTCAATGTGTCATTGGAAATTGTAGTGTCAGGATAGTACATTTTCCGGTCATTTTCAAACAATATAACAGTAATAATGAATGAATGAATGAATGAATTTTTTTATTTTTGTGTCATGCCACCACTGTGGCCCATCCCATATGGGATTACAAGACACATTTAATGACAAATACAAGAAAAAAAGACTAGACAGTCCTTCCTGTTGGTGTTACCTGCCACACAGGTGTGACATAAATAAACAATTTAAAATTACTTTCAGTATTCAACTATATATCGTATTTCGTCTCATTGCCCAAGCCTTTGTAATACTTGCTATCTAATCTAATGCTGTCTATCTGTTTTACAGTGGGACAAAGTGGAAAAACTCCTGGGAACCAAAAGACAACATTCAAAATTAATGCTACAAGCAGCTGTGATCGGCCCTCGCTCACCCATGCAACCGCGGGGGCCTGAGGCTGTTGTTCATCCCCATATTTTGCGTTTGTGGGAAGATTGGTGGCTGTGTTGAGGTTGCCACTATATTTTAAAAAATCTTCATTCAGTTGGTCGTATGTTCCTGTTGTGGGGAAAGAGAGAAAGGCTTTGTATTTGTTCCAAGTAGAACCACAGAGGTTATAGGACTGAAGGGAACTTTGAAGTGGATCCAGGGAGAGAAGAGTTTTTACTCTGTTTACTACTCAATTCTTGTGTTGCTTTGTTTGCCAAACAAGGAAATTTCACGGGGTATGTGGAAAATAACATCAGATCTTTTCATACCTTTTCCCCAGTTGTCCTACACTTTTTATGTTCATGAATGTGGTGTCTCACCTCTTCAGAATTTTTTGAATGTCAAATTATATTAGTAGACCTATTTTCCCTGTCCTATTGATGTATGTGAATCCATTTAATAAACTTTATTTTTTCTCCTTCACGGCTCTGTATTTTCGACTACAGATGGTGTGCAAACTAACTGACGTGTAAAACCTGTAAGTGTTTTGATGGGATGTCTTGGGAAGAAAGCTAACATAGCTGGATTGTACTCACTTGTAAATTAGTCAATTAATTAGAGCAAGAATAAAGCAAACAAACTTGTCCAGCAAGTTTGAACATGATTGAGGATAATGATTGTGGGCCACAAGACTTTGCTGCTCCCACTTGGAGCGCATGTTCTGGAACATTAGTGTGTTGTTGAGATGCTTTTTTTCATTGAAACGCACAAATAAACGACAACTATCCAAACTGACCTATTGGACATTGTTAGGGAGGAATTTGTGGTGATGCCGGGGAAGAAAAAGTACCAGACTCCTGGATGTGTTATGCTGAAGGAGGTAATTTACTTGATCAAGGGGAACAGAAGAGTCGTCAACACAACATGAGTGCGTGAGGCCACCTTAATTCTAAGGGTCAAACAGTAAAGCTCAGATTCTTATACTAGAAAGGTGGACCGAGACAGCAAAGGGGAGATGTGTTAACATCCAACTTGCTATAGTGCATAAACATGAAGATAAGGATTCACACCAGCTAGTGTTGCCCAGTGACGGTGAGCATTATCAGACATAATAAAAATGGGGTTTGATTTAGGCCTACTCAAAATCCACTGACAAATAACTGTTGTGATTTTAGTTTTCACATTATGTTTGGTTCAAGATGTCTGGTGGAGGGAACAGGAAGTAAATGGAAGGCAGTGGAGGTGGCAGAGTCACGCCTAAGGCAAAAGGCTCTGGTGGAGGCCTTGGCATCAGTAAGAGCGGGCTTGGGCTAACTCCCAAAGACCCAGGTCAGCAAGGCCTGTGCACTACTCCAGGAACAGGTTCAAGCAGGCCTGGAGGAAGACAGAGTGAGAAGGGCAGTGGGACTCAGGCAGCAGGCAGCATGGACAAGATGGGAGAGCACATTGCAGCATAAAGTCATCTGGTCAAACATCAAGCAGGCAGACTTCCATCACGTCCGTTTCCTTGTGCATGCAATCTACGATGTCCTCACAAACTCAGCAAACCTCCTGGGGGAAGAGTGAGACACCCTCCTTCCCCCTTTGCTCCAGAAGAGCTCCTTAAAATACCTCCTCAGCAGGGTGTCAGATACAATATGAATAACTAATTCAGTTGTAAATCTGTCAGATATGATTATCTTACATGTTTTTTCTTATTCATATTTTTTTTTAAAGAAAATCCTTATTTCATGGGCTGAGCCCTCAAAAGGCTCTCTGAATCTAAGCCCAGGCATAGCTGTGTCCATGTAATGTGAAAATCCATACTTCGTCGTAGGACTACAGTAAAGACATCATTGGAAAGGTCTCCACCTGGGGAAAAACATATGTGGGTTTCAGGGTCGTAAATGGCTCATACTCCCAACTATTGACCTTTGAACCCTGACTTCTGAGAATTTTTGAAGGGTTGTAATTCAGCACCAAAAGGGGCTACAGTAATAGGACAAAGTGTTCTAGAAAGCTTATGAACTCAGCTGTGTGACTACACATAGTGGATAGAGTCAGCAAGTTGAGGTACTGTCCAAAATGGGAAACATATATTTTCACCCACTTTTATTATATACACTTATATTCTGTTCACAAAAATGTGTTTTCCACTGCCCTAAAACCCCCGTAATGGATTTATTTTATTATTTATAACCACCTATTCCAGGAAATCAATAATCGTTGTAGAAACTACAAATCCCATGAGCTGCGACGTGTGGCTTGATTCAAAGTCACCTGATATTTGTAGTTTTTTCCGGTTTTCAAACGTATGTAAAAATAGGGTTTTAAAAAGACACATATACTGATGACATCGAATATCTAGTAAAGCTGAACTAGCGATGACAGTGTCTTAAGTTGATATATGTAAAGAAAAAGGTAAAGAGGGTTTATTTAAGATGTGTTTAGAACCGCGCAATGCAGATTCACGCCAAATAGCAATGGAGGCTGGTTCTTCAGCTGTATAAAACAGAAGATCTAGGGTTAGCATTGCTTTATATACTGAATACATTACATATTTACTTAAGCCGAACTTGTAATGGCAGTGATTATAGTTGTGTTAAGTTAAGACATGACACACAACACTGCATTCGAGTCATTAATTTGAAAATATGTCAGGCTAGCTTTGCTGCAGCTTGGTTGACCGAAACCGAACGCAGCCAATCTACGGGGGGCAGCTCATAGCAGGAATCGAATGAGTCCAACTACATCACGAGGCTTTCTGCCGATCTCATAAGACTTCTTTTAATACTACAGCTCAAAATGCACGTGTGTACCAGGTTTAATGAGTGCATTGAATAATATGGCATTAGTAGCATTCACTTTGAGGATGTGAGTTGTATTTTCACACTAATCCATCCATCCAGTTTGCGTATGGACACCCGAACTTCCTCTGGCGCTTCCGGGAGGATCCCAAGGGGCGTGTCCTGGGTCTTCCCAGGGGTCACTCCCGGCGGGGATTATTATTATTATCATCATCAATAATAATTTAATAAAAGTGTTATCATATCATTATTATCATTTGTATCAATAACAATAATACAACAACAACCACAATAAAATATACACTATATTCTATCATCTGTCATTACCACAATTGGACTTAAGACACAACAGACACAGTAGCAGTGGGTGAGCTATTTATTTTTTATGAAGCAGAAATCTTGATGTCATGGTTTATGAACCATGAACAATGCATGTCAGCAGAACCCCACCCCCCAACTATTCTCAGATCTCCAGACACATATATTGATAAAGTAAAAAACATTCACTTGCAATGGTTTTGAGTTACTTCCATGAAACCTATACTTTCACTTTCCCAACATTGACAAATGTGTACATGTCACTATACTAAAACTGGAATTCAATATCAATCCAAACTATTACTAATTGTTTCAGCTGACATTAGTGGATGCAGTGATGAACTGTCATGACAGGCAATGGCTTTATGCAGTGATGTCTCCTACAGAATCTTGTCTGTTTTAATCCAGTGTCATCTGTCTACAATTCTTCTTCTGAACTGCTATAGTCCTGCTGACTCTCCTCTTCTTCTCCTCCCTCTTCTTCTCCTCCCTCTTCTTCTGCATCCTCTTTTTCTTCCTCAAATGGACTGAAAGAGGAGCTTGCATCCACAAGGGCATAGGTGCTGGTGACACTGCTCAGTTTCTCATGAAGAAGGTGCCGCTTGTGAAGAAGACAGCAGTGTAGTCCCCTGTATCCCTCTTCTGTCATATCTGGGGATGACACTAAAATGAAAAGAAAACTTTGATAAATAAGGCAGCTTATATTGATCAATGAAGTCTGGATCATGCATTTTGAACTTGTTACTGGATTTGTGACAAAAAAGGGTGTTTAGATTTGATCAAACTGCAATAATTACATGACACTAGTGTGATAGTGTCATTACATGTCACTACATGCCATTTTACTCCTCAGTAGTGATGGCTCGGTTGCGAACGAATCAGTTCGAACGAACGGTTCTTTAACGCGAACGAACTGACCTGATTCCCCGTTTCACTTCTCTCTCGTTCGTTCGTTCATTCTCACAGACCAGTCACTGTGTTGTTCACTGTTCAGTTATCAGAGTGGTGAGGAGGACTGAGAGCCAGCCAATCGTATGCTGGGTCTAGGACACTGTCGTCGAATTTTAGCCAATGAGAACCGTTTACATAAAAAAAAAAACCCATTTCATTTCGTTCGTAGCTCTCGTTCTGGTTCGGTTATGATTCCTCTCCTGTCATTCTCGTTCAGTTAGTCACTCGTTCTTGGCTAGCTGGCTTTAGCTGTTAGCTGCTAACTGTCGTGTTGTCCAAAAGTACACATAATCATGTAGTTGCAGCTATGTATTTGCCATTAACAGCTTGTTATGTTGACCGTTAGCATGATCGTTTGAGAACGAGGTGCTGAGAACTGTGCATTACAATCACCGCCGTTGTACCGGAAGTGCGACTGAACGAATGAACGAACGAACTACATGAGCGAGTCATCCTGCCGAACTGACCGACGGGAACTGAATCTCGACATCGAACGATGAAATCCACCTCTACTGCTCAGTGGCACTGATTTATCATTACATAGTATTGTGTAATTGGCAGAGATGTTCACAAGTCTTTTTGGGAAGTCCAATCAAGCCTAAAGTCTCTACAAAATAAAAGTCTCCTGTCTCTTCTGGTTGTAATGACCCTTCTATAATCTGCTGCTATCCAATCTGCTAAGAATACTGCACAGCTATATCTAAGAAATTCAGAGCATTTACTGTATTATCATCATCATTATCATCACCCATTTATGCATCCATATTAGCATACAGTATAGATTAGTTGTTTAGCATATGATCACTTTAAACAGGGTATTACAAATAGTAAATATAACAATATATGCAAAGTAAATATTACGAAAAGACACAATGCTCTGGGGAAAAAACTAAACAAAAAAAAACCCCAGCCGTTTCACCCATCACACCTGTCAGTCTGCTGTTCCTCTCTCTATAGCCTGTGTTTGGCTGTACTTTGTATAAAAGGAGTTCAATATATGAAGATCTAACCTCCATCTGAATACAAATCATGTGGCGCTGCTCAGCTGTAGCAGTGTGTTTTATACCAGCAAAAATCGGCACAAGCCCAGAAAATAATGACTGTTCACAAGTCCCACTCAAGTCTGAAGTCACTGTGTGTGCGACTTAAGTGCAACTCGAACTCGGACATTGGGTTTAGAAAGATGTCAAAGTCACTGAGAATGCATCCTCCTTTTAGTAAGGGGAGATTGTGTGGAACCTACCGTGGTTTTTGATGTCCTCGTCAACCTGGCGAAGGAGGTTATCAAGTTTGCCCAAAGCCTTTCTCAAATATTGGCAATGCTGGGTCATCTCTTTCACAATGATAAGCCTCTCCTCTTCCATTCGCCTAACCAGCATGACCTGGTCAAACAGTCGCCTCTTCAAACGTAGACTCACCACTGTTTTGGAAAAGAGAACAGATATGAAACTATCAAAGCATTTTACTACGTACAACAGTTCAGTCAGACAACTCTGGAATGAGAACAAATCATTTATTGAGCATAAGCATGGCAAACTGAGGCACAGCATAGGTATCCTTGAGCATGGCTGCAGCAGGTTTGGTGTCAGGCTCTGTCACAGTAATTCGTTCCCTGAATGATCTGCTTTGGCAGACATTAAAGGCAATTAAGCAGATCCCCGCAGGGAATCAGAGACAGAGCCCGCAGGTGGATGCTGGGCAGGAGGTGGGTTTGCAAAACCTCATGGGCGGCAGCGAGATGTAAGCAGTAGCAGGAGAGCAGCGGCAGCATAGCCAGGGATGAGCAGGTGACTGATCAGCTGATCAGGATGGGCACAGCTTGACTTGTCTGCCTAAACTAGCTTTGCATTATTTTAATTCTATGAATTTCAAAATCACAAAAAACACTTGCTTACCATCTCCTTGCGCATCCCAAGGCAGAATGACATTGTCAGAGAGACTGCACACTGCTTCAATGTCAATTTTTGGCTCCAATGCAGGTTCAGCATTGTAGTGCATGATTGTGTCTTTCAGTTTTTTCTTGACCTCGGCTAGTCTCCTCCTTTTTCGCTGCCTCGTTTTGTTGCTGTCTGTGTGATTAAAAGAAATATTAGGAAAATAACAAAAAAAAAAGCATAAGCTGTTGAGTGATGTAATACTTTATACCATTTTGTCGATAGAGATCATTTTTCTTCTTTCTTATGGAATAAATCATGTCCTCTATCTCCCTCTGGAGCTCCTCCTGGCTACTGGCTGCACTACATGTAGGTCTCTCTTGAAAAATAGAAACAAGGCAAGATGTAAAACGTCATGTAGTCAAATATCACAAGACCTATCATATTGACACACCACCACCAAAGACATTACACACCAGAGGCCGCCCATTGCTTCACATCCTCCACCCACTGCTCTGTGTCCTCTAGAGATATGTTCAGCTCCTGTTTGAGATGTTGGAGGTTGGCTCCTTCCACATCTGCTCTCTGTGTGGCCTAGAGATGAATACAAGAGCCCAAGGTGTAATCTCTCAACATACAGCTGTTAACAATTAATTGACAATAAATCAAAGTAATAAACAACCATTACTTACAAACAATATTTTATTCCTACATGGTCATTGGTGATCTACCCACCGCCTCCATTATTATTTTTGGTTAGATATATTAGGGCTGTTAGATTTTGCCCAAAAATAAAATCTCGATTTTCTTCTCTCAAAAAACGATTTCCGATAACGATTTTTTGGGGAAATGACAAACAATTTTATGTGTGCTGTGTCTTTTGATATGACGACCCTGCCCACCCAAGCTGAAGTACTCAGCTGTAATGGGAAAAGACCTAAACCGAGTTGAGCAGAACAGAGCTGTAACTGTGTAGTGGAAAAGGGCCACTAGTCTTTCTGGCAACAAAGTCCTCACTGCGCCTTAGCAAACGTTGACATGTTTGTTTAAACTGTGTGGGGAGAGCGTGATGGGCGGAAGGAGGCGGAAGTCACTACGATACCCCAGCGCAGCCCAAATAGATGAATAGGGGCTGTAGTGTATTCCATAGTTAGATTTAAAAAATAATTTTTTCACATTTTTAACATGGTCCTAACTAAATAATTGTGATTATGATTTAAAATCAATCAAACAGGCCTATTAGAACACCTGACAAGCACCAGGAAAAAAGGGAAAAAGAGGAAGATTGAAATGAAACATAGAGCCACAGGTGGGAATCAGACCAAGGGCTGTTGCTGAGGATTCAGCCTCAGTACTTGGGTTTCACACACTGCATAAATAGTGCCCTATTTCAACATACAACACAGACCCACAGACTTCTTACTTTGACAAATCTGGCAAGGACTGTAATCATGTCAGCTCTGCCTGCAAAAAACAAACAAAAAACCTCCCAGAAATTATGCAAACGTAAAATTAAAATACATTTTATCATGTGATGCCATTTTGCTTTTACCAACCTGACTTAGTCATATATTTGGTGGTGAGAGCTGCTCTTGACAGGAAGCTGTTCACTTGTTCAACTTCCTCACCAATTGTGTTTCCTGCACCCTCCTGGTTTCTCCCTCCCCACTTCACCTATTCCAAAAACAGACAATAAGATTAAGACATTTGTATTAGAGTCATGCTTTCACATCCAACCTATTTGGTTAAGTTCCTAGTATGTTTGCTTGGTTAATGTAGTTCATTGGAGATGCCAACTGAGCTCTAGTACAGATTAAAAGACCCACATTGAGACGAGATGGTTATCTTGGTCATATACCAAATTGACTCTGGTTCATACTGCAAACGCACCTCTCCAGACTTCAAGAACATGTGAGCATGTTCGTGCTATTGTACATGCTTAATATTTCCTTTCCTCAGTCATCTGAGGGCAGCATGCCTTCGCGTAAAACAGTGTAGGATTTTCAAGATGTTTCTTCAAAGTACATTCAGCATTATGATGCTATACTGTTCAGATAATCATCATGGTTACGAACAAATGACAACTGTGCCTTTGACATAGGTTAGCAATGTCTCTGTCAGAGACGTATAGACTAGTCGTGAAGACACGGCCTTGTTCCTGTGTTTATTTTCTTGCCACTGGACACACCTGACCTACTTAGGGCATGATGTGCACACAGAACAGCACTTTAAAAGCATGTAATGTATATCTCTGGTCTGAACTAACATATCTGAGCTTAAAGGGATAAAAATCAAGCTACAGTATATTTCTAGTGGAAGAGAAGAGGTAAGAGAATTAAAATCAGTGTTGTGATACAAACATTTAACTTGCCACTGTACCTCACATTTGCCAGTGTGAGCCTTGGCATGCATTACTGAGAGAAATGGCTTCATGTCTACAAGAGGCTGGAGCTCTGGCAACTTCTCTGCCATTTTTGTCAGGTATGGCCAATATCTGTAATAGAAAAAACAACACAGCATTTGAGGTTCATAATGGTAAGGACACAAAGCAGGACTTGGAGTGAAAAGGTTGGTATTGGTAGTGTTTTCAACTTGAATCTGCGTGTTCATACGTCTGATGAAATTTTTTTTCACCACAAAATGAGTGTGGTCTGACCAGTGTAACAGAGCTTTGATAACCCATGCAATAAGAACTCAGTAGTAATGGCCACACCTGCGGAAAATATAGAGTTATGATGAGGCAACGGTTGTGACTACCTGCAAGTGATGTCCATACAAAAGAACGTCACGTTTGCCTTTTCAGACAATTCTTTCTGCAAGAACAGCGGATATGCATATATTTCCCCACGGTAGTGGTTCAGGCCTTCTAGCAACGTTCCATGTCGGCACACAGCGATTTCGAGCCCCTCCTCATCCACCTTTGCTCGTGATTTGCGTGATGTTTCTCTGGCTGCCGTAAATGTTGCCGGCCCACAAACATCATGACCAGTGCTCTGAAATTAGATACAATGTGTTACACGTAATACTGGGACAAAAATTAAAGAAGAATTAGATCGTTAAAAACATCCTTACAACTGTCATCAGGCTTCGGATTTTGTCAACAAAGGCCGACACCTTTACATCCTCTGCAATGAAGAGTCCATCAAAAAGAGATGGTTCATCTGTCCTGGTACATTAGAAAAAAAAAGTGTTTGACAACATAATCACACATCCACAAACATTATTACATATTGTCTCTAGAATTTGTGAAAATGCCTATCACACGAAGAGTTAAATGTATTGGCAGTGAGGTCCAGTATAGTCAATAGATCAATTACTAAAATGAGAAAGTGATTCTACTAACCCTTTGGACTTCTTGAAATGATAATGTTTCCTGTTACCATCTGCTGATATGGCCAGCATGTCTGGTGTGCATGCTGGACATACAAATGGCTCCACCTGGCACAGATCATCCTTCTTAAAATTGCAGAAGGCAAATTCCTGAAAGGCTCTGTGGAAGGAATCACCACAAATACTACCCATCTGGAGAGAAGGATAGTAGTATTCTGGTTAATACAAGACTTAGATATTTAGAATGTAAAAAAAACTTGGAAAGAAAAACAGATGCACAGACATCAGAGCAACAGCACAGACGATTACACAGTCAGTGTAGAACAGAGCTCTCTCTCTCTCTCACTCACACTTAAAGGCAAAAAAGCCCCCCAAAAAATACTTTTTATAAAAAATTTGAGATTTATCCATAAACAGAGGTCTTACCCGTCCTGTGCTTTGGGATCTATGCTCAAGCATTCTCAGGAACGCTTGTTGGGACAATGCTGGGCTAGCCAACTTCATCTCCTCAAATGATGTGAAAACATCAAACTTAAAAAGGAGCTGGCAGCTGGTGGTTGCTGGCCAGTATCGGCATCCAAGCAGGTCATTTAACCCTGGGGTCCACTTGTAGTTGCAAAGTGGGCAACACACAACAGGCAGGCACAAGTTGTACGGGCCTGAAAACAAAATTATATTTACCGTTTGACCAGTATCTGTACAACACAGGACAAAAGGATAATAGTAAGATATGTAGAGGAAGTGATGACGCACCTATTGATAGTCACCAAGACAGTGTGTTTGCCAGGGACAATGGTGAAGTCTTGGTCTGTGCCACAGGAGCAGACTTGCAGTGGTGGAGGAATCGGAAGCATGCAAACTGCAGTAAAGAAAATGACCGGAATTACAAATAATAATGTCTGTATTAGTCAAATATAGTCAAAACAGTCAAATGAAAAAGCAAAAAAACAGTTAAAGCAAACTTTAGATGTGGCTTATTATCTTATCTACTAAAATCTTTTAACATACCTTGTTCAGCAAGTTGATGTTGCCCACTTTGGTCGATCACCACTGAGGATGTCGGAGGAATAGGTTTGAAAAAACCATAAATCATGACTTCTCTGTCATGTAACACGTGCTTTTTGTGGACCGTGAGGTCACAAGCAGGACAGAGAAACTGAGTTCCTGAGGGAACACAGTCCAGGCAACGGACCACAGCATCTGCAGTCTTGCATTGCTGACAGCAATGCTTTTTAGCAGTTTCTGCAGCCAATTTGCCGTTCAAGAGCTCTGGCATTGCAGCTCTGAACCTTTTTTGTGATTTCGACTGTCTCTGGGTCCATGCAGACGTGGTGGGTGTCTCTTCCACTTCAGTTGAGGCAGGGACAGTGACCGATGACAACAGGTCTCTCAACATCTGAATATGTTGGTCTAAATGAACAAAACATACAAGATGTGGGTCAATAAAATAAAAAAGTGATTTTCTGCAATGCTTTGTCACTGCATATACATCAGACATATGGGCACTACAGTGTACTTCAGTACAGTAGTAGTAGTAATAGTAGTAATACAATATTCAGATGACTATATTTTACATTTTAAAAATGAAAGAGTAATGTTGACTATGTAAGATGTCATAATTCATTATGCATACCAAGATTTGGGACCTCTTGAGGAATTTCATCTGCATGTTCCTCAACTCTTGGGAGCTCCCGAGAGCTGGAAGGTTCAACTGTAAACACAAAATGTAATGTGCGATGTAAGAACTCTAACTGCTGACCAACAGCATTAAAAACTGTGAATAACAGCATAACTATGTTATACTTTACTCACCCGATCGAGATCGATTCTTCCTCACACGTTGCGGTATGATATTACCATCCCGGTCCCACCTCCTCCAGGTAACATTGGAGCCTTCAGCCCTCTTTCTCTTCCTTACATTTGGGGGCTAAAAGTTTAAAAAAACTGTGTTAATATATTTGCCTTTATTGCGGCACACACCCCCCTGCACTCTCACATGTTCAGCCCCAACCGACGTGCGCTGCACTGCAGACTCAAAATAAATAAATAATGCTTACTTTGATTAAGGAAGTATTCGAATTGAGACACAGCAACACACACACACACACACACACACACACACACACACACACACACACACAGGTGTCTATTATAATAAAAGAGAAACAACGTAGGAAAATTTTACTATTACTGCTTTTGCTGCCAACTCTTCTGCCAAGGCTTTCCCCTTCTCCAACGCCTCTTGCAATGCCTCCATGACAAGGCAGAGTGGGGGAGGGAGGGGTAGGGGGGTAGGGAGAGAGGGAGGGAGGAAGGAAGGACGGAAGGAAGGAAGGAAGTCAAGGAAGTCAAGCAAAGTCAGTAAAAGTAAAGACAGAGAGGGATGAAGTGAAACAACGAGAGACAAAGGAAAAGTCAGAAAAAATTTGTGATGGAAAAGGAATGAGATATTAGTTCTTAAAAGAACTGTTGGTTTTAAATTGCTGCAATCAATGACAGGTGTTGAAAGGGGGAATGATGTTCAAAGACCTGCAAGCAAACAAACAGACCAAAAGGACCTGGGATTAAATCATTTTATTGTTACCACTGAAATAAATGTTTAGTTACATAAACAGTAAGTTATGATAAAGTTCAAAATGAATTAGCTGTGTCTTCTTCAATATCACATCCATGACATTAGGCTACACTAATCAAAACTACCAAGACTGTGTATCACTAGGCTAGGAGTGTTTACAGGCTGGTCCCTGATCATTTGTGTGTACTTTTTTGTTTGTTTACCATGCATTATGACAGTAGCCTACTTTTGGATTCTGAAACCAGCATAACCAATTATGAAAGTCTCTGCAGTAACGTGCATCAAAAGAATTAGGTTTCAGATGCAGAATGCCATGTGGTCCTAGAGCTCATAAGCTAACTTACTGTAGCTGAACTCTTTGCTAACAGCCGGACCTTTCAGGTAAAATAGCATACTTTCAGAGGCATGAGTGACTAACTAAAGCGTAACTAAGTGTAAACTGAACTAAGTAATGTACATATTAATTGCCGATAAACGTGGCTAACTGTTAAAAAGGAAGATAATAAACAAATAAAATCATACACAAATCAAGTGACCTACCAGAGCCACGACGTTCAGCGATATGGCAGGAACACGCCCACTCGGTGTATCGTATTTTCATTGGTCATTAAGGTCAAAGGTTAAATGATGGTAAAGTTAGCTAGAAGTAGCGGTTTTCATATTCTGTCGTCAAAACAAAAGCATTGTCACATTGTCACGGTCGCTGAGCTTTTATTTTGTAAATAACCGGAAATACTTTTACTCCGTACCGTCGCTAGCTTGCGAGTTGTATAGCAACGTCGGAAGCAAATTTTTAAATAAGCTATATTTGGGCAAATTGACCACATATCTGGGATCTACCTTGTTAATTTCTCGCATGAAATGTTTTGAAAACTTAATTAAGTGACATATTAACGGCCGTAAAACGAAAAGTGGAGTTAAACCTAGACCGGAGGCGTGGATTGTGTGGGCTGCAGTTGCCGCTAGAGGTCGCTGGCTGGGTGCTAAACGTAACAAACAGTCGTAATTCGTGTGCGTGCCATAAGACAACCATGGGCGTTTGGCGGAGGAGGACAGT
>NC_044208.1:523712-592231 GCF_900880675.1 Sparus aurata
ATCTTACGTCATGAAGGTGCTGGAGAGACTGGTTTTGGCCAACCTGAGGCCGCAGGTGAGAGCCCTGCTAGACCCTCTGCAATTTGCTTACCAGCCCCACTTGGGAGTTGATGACGCTGTCATCTTCCTGCTGCAACGAGCCCATTCGCACCTGGATGGTGGAGGAGGCACTGTGAGAATCACATTCTTTGATTTCTCTAGTGCTTTTAACACCATTCAGCCACTGCTATTGGGGGAGAAGCTGCGGGTGATGGGTGTAGACGACACAATGATCTCCTGGATTACTGACTACCTGACAGGCAGGCCACAGTTTGTCCGTATGGGCAGTGTTCTGTCTGATGCGGTGGTTAGTGATACAGGAGCTCCACAGGGGACTGTACTGTCTCCTTTCCTGTTCACCTTATACACCACTGACTTTCAGTACAACACCGGGTCGTGTCACCTGCAAAAGTATTCTGACGACTCGGCTGTTGTTGGGTGTATAAGTGAGGGACAGGAGGAGGAGTACAGAGCACTGGTAGACAACTTTGTGGAGTGGACTGGACAGAATCACCTGCGGCTGAACATCAGCAAGACCAGAGAGATGGTGATAGATTTCAGGAAGAAGAGGAAGACGGCTTTCCAACCTCTGTGCATTCTGGGAAAGGATGTGGAGGCGGTGGAGGATTACAAGTACCTGGGTGTTACCATCAACCACAGACTGGACTGGAGATCTAACACTGAAGCTGTTTACAAGAAGGGGATGAGCAGACTTTACTTCCTGAGGAAGCTGAGATCCTTCAACGTGTGCAGCAAGATGTTGGAGATCTTTTATCAGTCTGTGGTGGCCAGTGTACTTTTCTTTGCTGTGGTTTGTTGGGGAAGCAGCATTGGAGCCAGCGACACCAACAGACTCAAAAAACTGATCAGGAAGGCTGGCTCTGTGATTGGCTGCAAACAGGACACTCTGGAGGCTGTGGTGGAGAGGAGGACACTGAAAAAACTGTTATCCATCATGGATAATCCTCTCCACCCTCTCCAACTCACACTGGTCAGACAGCGGAGCACCTTCTCCGGAAGACTGCTTCAGCTTCGCTGTCGAAGCAACAGATACAGGAAATCTTTCCTGCCACAATCCATCACTTTATATAATAACTCTCTCACCTCTGCCTGACAGAGAACTCTGGTCTCTCTACTGTTTTGTTGTATATATTATTATTGTTATAGTATATTTTGCATATTTTGTTTTGTTGTATATATTATTATTGTTTATAGCACACTGTGCACTGTATATATACACTATGTATATATTGGATTCTATTTATGTGTTTTAAGTGTTTTATTTGCTGACCCACTACTGCTGTAACAAAATAATTTCCCAGTCTGGGATCATTAAAGTAATTCTATTCTATTCTATTCTATTCTA
The DNA here is from genome assembly GCF_900880675.1 of Sparus aurata. Classification (NCBI taxonomy): domain Eukaryota; kingdom Metazoa; phylum Chordata; class Actinopteri; order Spariformes; family Sparidae; genus Sparus; species Sparus aurata. The sequence continues at coordinate 525,118 of NC_044208.1, forward strand.
TTCTATTCTATTCTATTCTATGCAAGCTTTGTGGGGCACAGCAGCCCATGAAAAAAAAAATCATCAGGGCAAAGAACAAGGCTACGAAGGAATGGGGAGAGAAGCTGAAAAAAGGGGGCAATATTGCCAAACTTTTTGATGCTGCACGGATTCTGGTAAGCTGTAGTTCCTCTGGTTCAGTATTGATGCACCAACCAACTTGCACATGAATCCCAGCTAGACATCCCAGCCAGTCAATTTAATGTATAGAGAAATTTGATAGTATAACCACCATATAGAATTTCAGGAAAACATATGGTAAATAGGAAGTTACTTGTTACTTGTGAACGCCCCAATTCTCCAGATTTGCACCAAACTAAACATGTCTTTGAACTACAATAGCTGTGAGGTCTGTGAAGTTTTGAGTCATTTGGCTTCATTTGGCTACTCTTACAAAATCTGGATTTCTCAAGAACACATATTTTCTTGCGCCTCGTAAGCTGTTCATTTGATTCTCAGCAAAGTGTTATTTTAGCATTGACTATTGACTACTAATTAAGGCAGCTGGTAGGCCAAACTGTTTGATATCGTAAGGATTTAGGGCATTTCAGGGATATTCACTGACAACATAAGTTGTTTTGTTTTTAGTTTGTCTATGTTGACAATGTTCCTAATTTATTTGCAGATTCACAAGTTCAAAATGGCGGGTTTACACCCACTGCTTTTATATGGTCACTCCAAAAAACAGAATGTGTCTTGTGGCAAGCTGTGTGGGCTGGATTTAGTCACGGGACCGAAGAGGGGAGCATTCAGTCCATCGACACTCTGTATGAGAGAATCTTGAAAGGCTAGTCCATAGAATGTTTTATTGGTGCTTTTTTATTCATATTTCATCTTACCGTCATGCATCACTGATTCAGCACAAGATATTTCAGACCACCCGTACAGAGGGGTTAAACTTGCATGAGTCGTGCATGTATTGTCTGAGCCCTGTTTTGTGCATATGTAGCATTTATACATGAATCCCCTGGTTTATATCATCTACCAGGCACCAAAGAAGACCTGCTCAGTACCTTCTGGAGTGATGAATAATATCATGCCAACACTGTAGTTTCTGCCATTTTTCCTGGTTTTCTTTACTCTTGTAACAGTTTTTTCTTCTATGCTCCCTCTTTCTTAGTTACAGGGTTAGAAATAATTAGAATTGTAATGATGTTCATCTCCACTCACTCATATAGGTAATGTTAGGACTTCACAGTCACCTGAACACACAATGGATGCAAAAGAAATAAAAAATGCAGATTTTCAAAGAGCAGCAAAATATCTAGGAATTGTTTGTGGGAACCATTAGCTTAGATTTGTTGATGCATTTGGTTCTCACAACATTGGTTCACAATCTCAGTTATCAATCTGTCATGTTTCAATTATGTACTTATTTGAGCTGACAAGTGTCTTGTATCCTGAACTTAAAATGAGAGGACCTGGGTAAATTATGATCAGACTCATTATCTGAGTCAAGGACAAATGGTAAAATGAAGAACAATCACAACAATCAGATCTACAACTTGTTCCATGACAACAGACTGACTGAAATGTTGGGGTCCAATACATTAACAAATTGGCTTTCTATTATGATTAACAAGACCAGCACACAGTAGTTCTAAATTTTAGCACCGTGCAGGTGTATGAAGAATATGAAAATAGAAAGTCTGTATGTGTTTGTCCTGTTGCATGTGTGTAAAAGGGCATAATCTGTTTGTAGGTATGTAATGTCTGTTTTGGCACTTATGAATAGGCAGTGATGCAAAAAATGTTGTCAAATGACTCAGTATCAGTTGTTTCCTGCAGCATAAAGGAGCAAGATAAAGGCGAATGCTCAAACAATGAGGTTATGCTGAAGATGTTCAACTCTGCTTACAAATGGTACCTGAGAAAGCCTATCACTGCAAATATTTTTCAACTGAGTGCACTTGAATACTTGTAACTGCTATAAATTAGTGTATATATTATATCAAACACAAGCAAGATACTCTATGTATAATAGTAACAATTTCAAGAATATTTTTTAAAAATGCTTGCCCGCTGATGAAATTGCAGTCCACACATCTCATAATGTATGATGATGATAATAATACAGAATGAACGACAATGCAGATAACTCTTTTCCAAACAGTGATCATTAAAAGGGAGGTGAGCCCTCTCTTTATCCTGAGGCTGTGGATGGGGCCTTCACCACAGAGGAGGATGGGACTGTTATTTTAACTTTAACACCTTGTGGTAAGAAGGACTGCATGACAATTTTGTTACTGTAAAACACTTTGAGTCCACTTCAGAGGACTGTGGAAGAAATTCTTCTTGAATGTTGAGAGTTTCTAATTCTCTTCTTCATGCTGCATGGAGAGAAGACCCGTATGGTTGTTCTCTGTCGGGCTTTTAGCGTGTCTTGTCTTATATCCTGACTGCCTCACAGCTTAAACACAGAGGGAAGAGGGTTGGAAGCACAAATTCTAGGATTGTGATTATGTTCCCCTTCTCTTAAGCCTGGAAGTAAAAAGCACTGGATGTAATGCAAGCTTGCAATGTAACGTTACCTACATTTATACGACTTGCAAAAAACAACAGGACAACATTATCCTTTTGAAAACAACATTTGAACTTCACAACATAAAGATCTGTTAGTACATTATTACATGAGTACTCAGTAGTTATTGGTTGGATGACACCCATCTTGGAACTAAAACCTTCAACTATACACTGCATCTTTCAAGGTTGTTAAGCTATTGCTGTGACAAAATTTGTCAATAGACAAAGAACACCTTGTAAAGACTAATGAAGTGAAAACAATACCAGCCACTCGCCTCACTGCTGGTAATTTTTATGCGCAACACATTTGACAACAGTGGGCAACAGCATGTTTCTCATGGAACACCCTCGGAAGCTCATAAGACACTATGGTGGAATTCATATAGGAGACAAATAATGATTTAGGCGAAATTATTTATGAATAAATGATAGTAAAATACTAGCAGATGTTTTCCTTAACATCTCACTCCAGTTTTGCTAGATGTCAGATATAAGCAGCAGATAATCACTCTAATGACAGACTGAAAAAATAGAGAAATAGGCTGAAATGCTTATTTCAACAGCTGAAGGGTGTCCTTAGTCTTTATGGTACGAAATCTCTCCACAATGACAATGCAAAGAAAATGACAATTTGGGCAGGTGACAGAGACCATTGCATCAATTTAACAGGATTAATCGTGTAAAGCCTAAAGATGTATGACATTGCATAGTCTCTGACCGGCCCGAGTCTCTTTTTTCGAGGTAGGTTGAATGCTCATGCAAACTGGCCACTTAGATACCCAGTGATAAGGGTTAAGCCTGTGGATCACTGAATAATCAGTCATTCTTTAGATGATTTTCCTGTATGTTTACAAGTGTAATCTCCACTAACTTTCAGATAACATCAGTTAATAACAGTTAATTTTCTTTACTCTTTCCGTCATTGTTTATTCTATTGTTCCCAAATCCAAGGAAGAAATATTTTGTGTCAAAATGTTTTCTAAGACATATATACTATATGCTGTAGGGATGTCCTTAATCAATCTCAAAGATCGGTATGAGAGCTGATCAAGCATCTGTATTGGCAGGTACTCAATATTATACAATTCTGAAGAAACTTGATAGTGTCACTACACTAGTCCCTGCAATGTCTGTTTTGGCACTTATGAATAAGCAATGATGCAAAAAATGTTGTTGAATGACTCAGTATCAGTTGATTATTCTCTTTTGCCCCACTGTACACTAGACCCTGTGCCTGCACCCTCTACCTCCTCCTCACTTGGACCTCCACGACCCTCTACTTCATCCCCACCCCCCATGACCAAGCCCCCTACCCCTAAGCTGTGCTCTACACAAAAGCAAACAGGTAAGACTTCATGAAAAACACCTGCAAGAGACAAGATACTTTGTGGACTAGAATGTGTGTCCAGTATTTTCTTTTCCTATATGGATGTTGCACCCTGATCATAGAACAAAGACTAATCCATTTTGCCAGGTTTCATATAAGATTCACGGAAGTTTGAGTTCGTAATAAAGAGGGCATTATAATTATTTTGGATCTTGTTTTTGTGAATATTTTAGCCATAACAACTTGAGATACTTGGTCACATACAAAATGCTATTACTTGTTTTTTAAGTTTTTGTCACCCTTACATGATACAGTAAAATGTCTTAACTGTTTTATTCATTGTTTGTTTTCTCTATCCCCACTGTACACTAGACCCTGTGCCTGCACCCAATATTGTGTCCCAAAACCCTCCTGAACCAACTCCCCTACACTCTGCTTCGCCCCATTCCCCTAAGCTGTGCTCTGCACTCAAGCAAACAGGTAAGACTTCATGAAAAATATCTGCAAGAGACGAGGTACTTTCCAGGGGTTGTGTCAAACAATTCCCCTGGCAGTGCAGATTTGGCATAAACTCATGCCTGCACCCCCCACTCAGACCACGTCTAAATGCAAAAGCTGTTTTTGTTAGCTGTTATTAGTGTGGCTGGATCCCCCCTGTTAGTCCCTTGTTGAAGTTAGTGTAACGGAGCCTCATTGTGACTCTTGGACGAAATTGTCAACATGCTGCAATTTGGCATGCACTGTTCTTAAAGGGAATGTGAAGAGTTGATGTGATTGATTGCTAAATTTTTTTCATTATCATTTCCATTGAAAACTATATTAAAGTACAAACACACCTCTACCCACCTCTAACTGAAATTGGTAAATTTGTAGACGATGCGCCTGCAGTGTAACTTAACCCCCAGGTCTGAGCCTTCCACTACCCACTGCATAATTCTGAGAAATACTAAAAAAGATGGCAAGATGCTGAGGGGGGATTGCACTGGACATCCACAGTAGCGGGCTTAGTACTGTGTGATGTGTGAGGAAAGAAGACACTGACCAGACAGTAGCCCTTTTTAGATAGAAAAGGTGGCACATTTGCCCCATGGTAAGGGCGGCAATGTGCCGGCCTGTCTTTCTAAAACGGAGGCGTAATATTCCTCCTTTTCCAAAAGCCGCCTCTGAGGTAGGCGTAAGCATGTGACGTGCCGTGAAGCTCGAAGATGTGCTGTACACAAATGACAACGAATATGTCTTCAAAATAAGAGCTTTACATTGCACCCCATTGGAGTTTAGAACTGGGTTCTTAGCAGGGGGCTTTTAATTTGAAAGTAGTGACCGTCCTAACACAACAAAACAGCTACAGAGACCGAGGAGATGCTAGCATCTCCTGGATCTCAGCGGCTGTCCAGTTGCTCATCTTAATGTCTGCGGATGAAGTGATGGACTGACTGCTGTGATCAGCTGTTTCCTGGTTTTAAAACTCCCCGGCTGTGGGTCGCACAACGGTGCAGGTCAACGACACCTACGGCCACCTCACGCAGAGGCCGGCACATTTCCGCCTTGTTTTTAGATAGCAGTCAAGGCGGAAATAAGTGTACCCTCCAAGGCGGAAAATCGGCGGGCCACAACAGACCCCCAATTTGCCGTCCTCTGTCTAAAACCGCGGACCGAGCTGCCAAAAGGATGGGCAAATTGGCGGCTTGGTGCTCTGTCTAAAAACGGCTAGTGTGACCCACTGATCAGTGCTCATTGTAGGCAAATAGAGCAGGTAGTCAGAACTGACCAGCAATGAACAGCTGCTGTCAGACTGCACTGGAAACACAGAGAGTCTGCTGGAGCTTTAACAGAGTCTCCAGTTCACATCAAGAGGCTGAGAGGTCTCCAAGTTGTGTCTCTGTCTGTGGAGTGCTATTTTCACACATGTTTTGCCTTTAACAAATATTGCTCCTCCTGCTATTTGGATCTTGCACTAGTCCATGTTATAATTTTGTTTTGTTCTGATTAATTGGTCAGCTATATTTGAAAGTATAGTTTGCCACTGACCTAGGGGAAACAGATTCAATAGATCAAAAACTACAACAAAGTGATCATTTGACTTCTGAATTAAACCATTTTACACCAATTGATGTAAAGCAGCCTTGGGAGAGTTAAATAGTATAACCTTGAATAAACATTTAATAACCTCCTTTTATGTGTTGTGTCCTAACCATTTTCTTTATTTGCCCCTCACCTCCCCAGGTCGTAGAAAAAGACCCAAGCCAGTCAATCCAGCAGGTAATATTGCATCTGTATCACGTAAATTTTATTTTTTTCTGATATCCTTCACTTTTTCACTCAAGTTAAGCCAAATCTAGATATGGTATTTTGCCTTAATGTGATTAACTCCAGTACCAATATGTCTATCCTTGATATGCTGGCAACATTTTCCATTATTGATAAGGTTTGTTGTTATACGTGTCTTCGAAAAATCCTATTACAACTTGTTTAACTGCAGATATAAGCTGAGAGAGGTCATGTAGAAAGACCCTGTTGTGATAAACACAAATCATCACAGTGGTACCTCACCCCCAATGTCTTTGCCACAGTGAAATGAAATTCATATTCATGACAATCTTTATAACCCCTTCAAAACAGCACAGATTTCATGTACAGACAGGCACACACAGTATGTAAATCCTCATGCAAACTCCTCTAATACTCTTTTCTGTATAACTTAAATGGGCTACCTTTCATTTTCAGACTGTGAATTCCATTCCGCCATGGATAACTTCCCATATTCCAGAATCGTGTCACGAAGGACTCGAAATGTAAGTTGTTTTTGTTTTTAATTGAATACTGTACATTTTTGTCTAGCAGTACAGGGAGGAGCAAGATGTATTATGAATGCAGTACATGTTACAGTAAATATGGAAAAACATTGAACTGGGTACATCTGTGGAGTCCATGCTCATGTCCAGGCTATTTTTCAGGTAATACGGAAGGTCAAAGTGAAGTGGGTGCCATGCCCTCGGTTCTATAATACATCAGTGATGCTTTTATCAATCCATTTTCATGGATGCAGCCTTGACCTGGGGGAGGGGTCATCACCTGGTCCCCAACCTTCTTAGAGTGTTTCGACCCTTAACCACAACACTCTCCAGTTGGCGGGCCAGCAGTGCTTGGCCAAGTCACTGCCCCCCTCCTCCAGGCTTCCAGCTAGTGTCCTCTCTTTTATGCCAGAGCCAACAGGAGGCTCTTTCCGCCGCTTCTCCCAACCTACGAACGGCTGTTTTCCTCAAGTGGCCTCTCACTCCAATCTTTGTCAACAGATTCCACGCTGATTGGGCTGGGAATCCTCGACAACCCACTTCCACTGTCATCAACCATGTTGTCCACCCCTTGTCCCGGCAGTCCTGTACAAGCTGTTGGTACTTTGCTTTCTTCCTCTCTGCCGCCTCCTCACAATTTTCTTCCCACGGGACTGTTAGTTCCACCAGGATGATTTTCTTCCCCTCTAGAGACCACATGACAACATCTGGTCGCAGAGTTGTGGATAGTACTGCCTCTGGGAAGTGGCGTTTTCTCCCCAAGTCGACCTCCAGTTCCCATCCCTGGGCTGACTGCAGGAGATTCTGCCTGGCTTGGCCCTGGACGCCTGGTCTCTGGCCTTCTCTTACGAAGGTGATGGTACTCAACAGTGGCTTTGTTTTGGCTGGATGTTTCTTTCTCCTCTCTTGCTCCAGGATATCTGCGAGCTGTGCCAACACCTTGTCATGGTGCCACCTATACCTCCCCTGGGTCAATGCTGTTTTACACCCTGATAGGATGTGCGCCATTGTTCCTTTACTGCCACACAGCCTGCACAGTGAGTCCTCCCTCATTCCCCACCTGTGCAAGTTGACTGGGGTCGGTAGCGTGCCATACACTGCTCGGAGCATAAAGGAGATACGGAACAGCTCCAGCCGCCACATCTCACTCCACGTGATTGTCCTTTTGGGAAGGTTCCACCTTGTCCAGGCACCTTGAGTTCCGAGCTTGATGGATTTAGCTCTCCTTCCTTCTTCCTAAAGTGTTCGGACTTCGTCCTGGATCAAGGTCCTCCTTTCCCTGGGAGTGGACATCGACCACTGCTGGAAGTGGGATGTTCCTAGACCCTGCCTTCCAGTGCAAGGGTTTCCGATGATGTCTCTGGTCCTCAGAGAAGATTCTGCCTGGTTAACTGCCTTGCTGGCGGCCAACTTCCTGCCCGATCTTGTTCTAATTCCTTCTTCCCTGGTGAGTTGGTATGATATGTATGTAGCTTCATCATACACATCATTTTGTACTTACCTGTTCGATGCAGGGTAGCTGTGAAAGTATACAGGATCCAAGTATAGTTCAGTGCAAAGTTCATAAACACTGGACACCAGCCCTATAGCCATTTTTTTTAAAAAGAATGACATTCCTCTTACAATCTGATGGATGGATGGTTAAATGCACTGCATTTATGTAGCTTTCTTTTAGTCTAGGCATTCACCCATTTACTCATATAATCATACACTGGTGGCAGAGGATATCATGCAAGGTGCCACTAGACTGATAACCATCCGCATACACACACAAACACAATTTAGGGTGTCCTGCCTTAGATACTTCAATATGCAGACTGCAGGGGTCTGGGATCATTCCTTCAACATTCTTATTAGCTCTAACTCACACTCCTATGTCCCAACACATGTGCACACACACACACACACACACACACACACACACACACACACACACACACACACACACATAGACATCACCTGTAAGAGAGGCTCTTGGAACTATTTATTTGTCCTTACCATGACATTCAATCCCGCAGACACCCCTGACCTACTAGCAAGACAACCACATTCAATAATACTGATTTTAGTGGTTTTGCTTTTTCTGCTTAATTACCAGTTCATTCTCTGATTACTGAGTGAAAACGGGACATCCAAATAACCCAATGAATGCCCCTCATGTTTCTGTTCATATGTCAATACATGGAAGTCATTTATGATCTCTTGACACTGAATCAACTCGTACTAAATGAATTTCCCTATTTCCCATCTTTTCTTTCTTGTAGCCACCTGAGATGGGCCGATTCGTAGGTGACAAAAGATGACCTCACTTAGATGTCAAAGACTTTCCTTTAATGTGTTCTTTATTTTGTAATGTTCTGGTTTGTTTTTGCTATTAAAGTTATACTGCTGCAGGCTCATCTCTCTGCTTGAGTTCTTAAGTGAAGAACATGGTTTAAAAAAATGAAGCTGACACAACACTTATTTTCTTAATGAAAAAGGTTGCCTTATTTCAGAAATCGGATGATTTAATGAGCATTTGTATCTAAGCCCATCCTGGTTGGTAGGAGGGGGACGAGAAGCAAGGGCTTAACTCACTCGATTGTATACAGTAGTATGATTGACTGTTTCCTGGCGAAAGGCAGGTCGGAGAAACCATCAACAGTGATCAGACGTCACCAACACAGCCACAGCAACATTGACACAACCAGACAAGAAGAAAGTCAAACGCAGTCATCTCTCTATAAAAGCAAGGAATCTCTGTCTATCTGTCTGTGTGTGTGTGTTTCTGTTAGTCAAATATCTCTGCGGATTTCAACATGGCTGCTGCGTGGGTCAGTGGTGTGCATCTAAGCATTTGCTTGGACTGCAATGATACCGTGAATAAATTATTTCATAAATGCTTTACAAATTCCGCCAAGCATTGTCCACCGGAGCCACCACAGTCACATGCGCACCAGAGCCAATCACTGCACACCGTGGCCACGTGCACACCAGAGCCAATCACTGCAGAGCTCAAGCCCATGACATACCTGAAGAAACAAGCGGATTTATACCTGCAGCGGCGCGAGCTGGACCGGGATTTTGCCGGCGGTTCGGTCCCGGATTAATGAGATTAAACGAGCCCGGACCAAGTCTGTTCGGGTCTGAGGAGATCCGGAGATGCACGGACAACAAAGTGGAATCTGAATCTGTGGCTGTTTGTGTGTAGCTAGCTGCTAGCTACATGGCCCACCTCCCGAGACGACAGACCGGACGCATCGGCACGTCCAAAACCGGACCTAGGGTAAATAATGTCCGCCACGCTTTTTCGCGAACATTGCCGTCACGTTTGTTTTGTGTCTGGTGCAGGAAGAAACGGTAAAAACAGGCTTTTGTCACAAAAGTGTCCAAGCAGCAAGTTTGGTTGTTGAGGAACAGGAAGTTGTGGGAGGGACATAGGCGGATGATTGACAGGCAACGGCGGTCGGTGTATAGACAGCGATATTGAGAGTTGAGAGATTTGTGACATTTAGCGTGTTTGGAGTGTATAGTTAGTGTGTTATGTACTGTTTGGTGTAGTGTGTTTGTGTATTGGAGTCGGTTTTTTGTTTAATGAGTCAGAACAATGAGGAGAAGCTGAATGTGGAGCAGGCAGTGCAGCTCTTTATTCAGCTGGAAGGAGCACAGGCAGACCTGAGCATTGCCTGCATTTAAATGTAAATAGTTACATATAACTTCGTAAATGTTTAAATGTATGCACAAATTTGGCAAACAACAATTTATATTTGCATTATAAGTAAAAAAAAAAAAAAAGGTTTGTTAAACATATTTGTGGTTTTCACAGTAAAAAAATCTAAGTTTTTCTACTCGGATTTTATGGTTTTTTTTGTGATTTTAGGTCCATTGTGTTAATACAGTATGTCAAAATAAAAAAAATAACTGTACAGTCACACATGTACAATAATACCAATGCAATCCTGACCACATAAGACCATTAAGTAGGATTGGGAAATGGACTAAATTCACTCAAAACGGCAGTGTTAAGTCAATGCGGTTTTATAACTTCAAAGTTATATTTTATCGGGGTACAAGGTCAAATTAGGAGATATGTGTACAAAAATGTGTACTGAGAGATATAGGTACCACAATCTAGAATAATCTCGATCATCCCAGATCATCCCGTCAGTCAGGGGAAGGGAATACAGTGGCTCTAAACGTCCATACTGAGTTAATGGGAAAACATTCATATAAAGAATTATGTTGTTAATGGGGGAAAAATGGGTTTAAACTGGTCCAAAATGAGATGTATGATTGTGCATAGGCCAATCATTATAACACATTTGGCCACTAACTACCGATAAAAACATGTTTTTCTGATTTTATCCAAGTTGGCCCTGAAAAGGGTGTGAGAAACTACACCTGAAAGGGGCTGGCTTGGAGCAATATGAAAATTAAACTTTGTCGTATGAAAACAGTGAAGAGATCATTGGAAAGGTCTTGGCCTGGAGAGTAACATATCAGTATGAGAACTGTGTGAGGAGTGACCTTTGAACCTTGAAATTGAGACACTTATGAAGGCTTACAGGACAGCAACAAAATGTGCTACAAACATGGTTCAACAGTTTTGGAAAGCTCTTGACCTCTACTACCTTAATCGAGGGTAATCCAAGGGGGGGGGGGGGGGATTACTGTGTGGGGCCAAAACCTGGAAAAAACACAATTTTGCCCTTTAAATGATAAGAAAGATCAAATCTGAATAAAAATATGTGTTCTCCACCTTCAAAAAGCTCTGGAGGGCCTCCATGCTTCCTTGTAATCTTGTCACAGAAAAGGGAAAAGACAATACAACTACAAAACACGTGTCGCAACACGCGACACATGTTTTGTAGTCAGCATATTGCAACTCTGTACAAATTGTAGTTCTTCAAGCATTCTTCCGGGTTAGGGTTAGGTTTGTGACATTAGGGTTCAGAAAACATCTATCGGGCCATTTTTCAACAGAAAAAAGTCAAACCATATCATATATGTTTATATTTTGTGAAATTTGATGACATAAATGTCAGGGCGGAGGGTTAAAGGGAAGAACTATGGAAATATAGGAGTTGGACCCAAACGCAGATAATCATAGGACAAGAGGCAGCAATGAGGGGAACAAAGGCGAGCTTTAATAAAACTAAAGCTGAAGTACAAAAACCAAAAAGGAGCAAGACCAAAAACGAGACAAAAGCAAAGTAGCAACCAAGAGAGCTAAACAAAGTGCAAACAAAAGGACAAAGTACAAAATCAAAAATGCAGATTGCAAAACTCAAAATCCAACACATACCATGAGACACGAGAGGAGGCAAGGCAGGAACATGGACATGAACAGACACTGGCAGAGACAATGAACAGACAAGGAGTGCAGGGGATTCACAGACTAAATACACAGACTAATGACCAGACAAGGAACAGGTGAGGAGAGAGGAGCCCAGGTGAGGTAACGAGAGGGAGGAGCATGGAGGACAAAACACTGACAGACAGAGGGAGACAGACTGCAACTGGGAAAATACACAGGAGAACTTAAAGGACACATGACACAAGAGGGCATGGAAAATCAAAACATGACACAAGACACACAACAACATGAATACAGAGACATAAAACCAGAGTCATGACAGTACCCCCCCCTCAAGGGTCAGCTTCCAGATGCCCCAAAGGAACCTATTACGCAGAGACCTAAAGAAGCCGGGAGGGTGGAGGGGGTTCGGGAAGGGTGCCAAAGTCCAAACGATGATGGGAGGAGGAGGGCCAAGGTTGAGACCCACAGAAGGGTGACGGCGGGGGCGAAGGTTGAGGCACTCTGGAGGTCTGTGGCGAAGACGAAGGCGGTCTGGAGGTCTTTGGCGAAGACGAAGGCGGTCTGGAGGTCCGTGGCGAAGACGAAGGCGGTCTGGAGGTCCGTGGCGAAGACGAAGGCGGCCTGGAGGCCAGCTACGAAGGGGGCGTGGGCTGGAACCCACTGGAGGCCGGCGGAGGCGGCGGCATGGGTTGGAACCCACTGGAGGCCGGGGATGAAGACGTAGGCTCGCAGTCCCTGGAGGCCGGTGACGAAGACGTTCTGGAGGCCGGCGGCGAAGACGAAGGCGTAGGCGTTCTGGAGGCCGGCGACGAAGGCGAAGGCGTGGGCTGGGACCCACTGGAGGCCGGCGACGAAGGCGAAGGCGTGGGCTGGGACCCACTGGAGGCCGGCGACGAAGGCGAAGGCGTGGGCTGGGACCCACTGGAGGCCGGCGACGAAGGCGAAGGCGTGGGCTGGGACCCACTGGAGGCCGGCGACGAAGGCGAAGGCGTGGGCTGGGACCCACTGGAGGCCGGCGACGAAGGCGAAGGCGTGGGCTGGGACCCACTGGAGGCCCGCGACGAAGGCGAAGGCGTGGGCTGGGACCCACTGGAGGCCCGCGACGAAGGCGAAGGCGTGGGCTGGGACCCACTGGAGGCCCGCGACGAAGGCGAAGGCGTGGGCTGGGACCCACTGGAGGCCCGCGACGAAGGCGAAGGCGTGGGCTGGGACCCACTGGAGGCCCGCGACGAAGGCGAAGGCGTGGGCTGGGACCCACTGGAGGCCCGCGACGAAGGCGAAGGCGTGGGCTGGGACCCACTGGAGGCCCGCGACGAAGGCGAAGGCGTGGGCTGGCACCTACTGGAGGCCGGCGGCAAAGGCGTGGGCTGGGACCCACTGGAGGCCGGCGGCAAAGACGTGGGCTGGGACCCACTGGAGGCCGGCAGCGAAGACGTGGGCTGGGACCCACTGGAGGCCGGCAGCGAAGACGTGGGCTGGGACCCACTGGAGGCCGGCAGCGAAGACGTGGGCTGGGACCCACTGGAGGCCGGCAGCGGAGGCGAAGGCTGAAGCCCTCTTGAGGCCGGATCGCTGACTGGGAAACCCTCCTGGGCCTTGGCCGGACCACCAACAGAGGTTCGCAGGGAGCTGGTGGCCTGTGAGCCAATAAAGGGTCGCTGGCGGCAGACGACCTCGGCCGGTCCTCCGACCGAGGAGCAGACACAGGACTTGGCGTGGGACTCGGCCGGGCCTCCGACCGAGGTGCAGGAACGGGCCTCGGCCGGGCCTCCGACCGTGGTGCAGGAACGGGCCTCGGCCGGGCCTCCGACCGTGGTGCAGGAACGGGCCTCGGCCGGGCCTCCGACCGTGGTGCAGGGTTTGGACTTGGCATGGGACTCGGCCGGGCCTCCGACCGAGGAGCAGGGACGGGCCTCGGCCGGTCCTCCGACCGAGGTGCAGGGACGGGCCTCGGCCGGGCCTCCGACCGAGGTGCAGGGACGGGCCTCGGCCGGGCCTCCGACCGAGGTGCAGGGTCTGGCCTTGGCATGGGACTCGGCCGGGCCTCTGACCGAGGAGCAGGGACGGGCCTCGGCCGGTCCTCCGACCGAGGTGCAGGAACGGGCCTCGGCCGGGCCTCCGACCGAGGTGCAGGGTCTGAACTTGGCATGGGCCTCGGCCGGGCCTCCGACCGAGGTGCAGGAACGGGCCTCGGCCGGGCCTCCGACCGAGGTGCAGGAACGGGCCTCGGCCGGGCCTCCGACCGAGGTGCAGGAACGGGACTTGGCATGGGCCTCGGCCGGTCCTCCGGCCGAGGAGCAGGGACGGGCCTCGGCCGGGCCTCCGACCGAGGAGCAGGGACGGGCGCCATCAGGTCCGTCGACTGAAGGCCACAGGCAGGAACAGGCGCCATCAGGTCCGCCGACTGGAGGCCACTGGCAGGAACAGGCGCCATCAGGTCCGCCGACTGAAGGCCACTGGCAGGAACAGGCGCCATCAGGTCCGCCGACTGGAGGCCACTGGCAGGTGTCGACCGGGCCGCCGACTGAAGGCCACTGGCAGGTGTCGACCGGGCCGCCGACTGAAGGCCACTGGCAGGTGTCGACCGGGCCGCCGACTGAAGGCCACTGGCAGGTGTCGACCGGGCCGCCGACTGAAGGCCACTGGCAGGTGTCGACCGGGCCGCCGACTGAAGGCCACTGGCAGGTGTCGACCGGGCCGCCGACTGAAGGCCACTGGCAGGTGTCGACCGGGCCGCCGACTGAAGGCCACTGGCAGGTGTCGACCGGGCCGCCGACTGAAGGCCACTGGCAGGTGTCGACCGGGCCGCCGACTGAGGGCCACTGGCAGGTGTGGGTGTCAGCCACACCTTTAGCGGTGCAAACCCGGCAAGCGCTGGCTGTGCAGTTGACAATGGAGTTGGGGCTCCATTGCCAGACTTCAAGGAGCCAGGGCGCTGCCGAGAACGTCGCTTTCTTGGTGGAGGCATTTTGTAGGCCAGGCGGGTTCCACAAAAAGGGGACATTTCAGCTGAGGCTGGAGCTGAGGCATGAGCTGGTAGCTTGGCTGTGGCTGTGGCGTGGGTTCGGGCTGGTAGCTTGGCTGTGGCTTGAAAAAAAAGGTTGCTAGCAGCGATTTGACGAGCCCTGCTAGCGGGGTTGGTCATAAAGTCCTGGTACCAGCGAATTACTGCAAAGCCATCAACTGCTGGGTCCAGTTTTGGTCCGTTCATTCTGTCAGGGCGGGGGGTTAAAGGGAAGAACTATGGAAATATAGGAGTTGGACCCAAACGCAGATAATCAGAGGACAAGAGGCAGCAATGAGGGGAACAAAAGGCGAGCTTTAATAAAACTAAAGCTGAAGTACAAAAACCAAAAAGGAGCAAGACCAAAAACGAGACAAAAGCAAAGTAGCAACCAAGAGAGCTAAACAAAGTGCAAACAAAAGGACAAAGTACAAAATCAAAAATGCAGATTGCAAAACTCAAAATCCAACACATACCATGAGACACGAGAGGAGGCAAGGCAGGAACATGGACATGAACAGACACTGGCAGAGACAATGAACGGACAAGGAGTGCAGGGGATTCACAGACTAAATACACAGACTAATGACCAGACAAGGAACAGGTGAGGAGAGAGGAGCCCAGGTGAGGTAACGAGAGGGAGGAGCATGGAGGACAAAACACTGACAGACAGAGGGAGACAGACTGCAACTGGGAAAATACACAGGAGAACTTAAAGGACACATGACACAAGAGGGCATGGAAAATCAAAACATGAGACACAAGACACACAACAACATGAATACAGAGACATAAAACCAGAGTCATGACAATAAAAACATTTATATAAACATTTAATAGTGCTATTTAACACTTATTCCTGTCGCTCTGTTTCGCCGACTACAGGGGGTATGTTCAAAGGCAAAACTGATTCAGCAACGTTTGAAATCAGAACTTTCGGGGCTCGTGACTCGGATCTATTTTTGTTGCTGTGGAGTGATAATGTGGTTTAAAGTTTGTTTAAATATAATGTGGCTTCCTTATGAGATGATGCACCATACAGCTCAATCTATCAGATCAATTAATAACAAACGTTTGTTAGCTAAACGTTGCAGCTAGTGAACATACCCCAAGAGTGGTGGACAGCGCCATAGAATAGTATGAATATGGCGCTGACTGTAGAAAGCAATGAGACAATAGAAATTAATAGGGCCTGTGTCCTCATTTTCCATGTAGCCTGTGAGCTTCATTTTCCTTTTTAATGTGCAAATAAACTCAAACTTTAGCTGTTTTTAAATTAAACAACAATATTTCTATCTTTCTAAATTAAGTGTCCTCAGTGCAGGAATGATGAGGCATGAATGACTATTAATATTATTTATTTTTATGCGACCCATGAAGAGACAATGAATAAACATTCAAAAAAGAGGTGGACAAAGTACACAACTGCATTTAATTGAGTCAAAGCATAGATACATACTGCATACTGTACATCTGGTCAAACTTGCAATGCATTTGCAAAACCTAATGACTCAGACAATCCACTGAATGCACTGACTTCCTTGTAGAACCTATACAATAAAACTGAGGACTTTGTAGCAAAGTTTGTGTGCCGTAAACCAAGCAAACATTTCAAACAATATGAATCTTTCTTCATTTCTTCATTGTGAAGAGATAAAGCCGTAAAGACATGCTTTGGTGAGGAATCTTCATCCAAGTTCGAATCGAACTTTTCAAAAACAAATGCAAGCGCTTGAAACTTGACTGCCAGTGTAGGCGTAGTTAACATAATTTGTGATTCTCTTGTGACAAACAGTTTATTGCCTATTCTTAGAAAAGAAAAGAAAATTCATCCACTGATTTCAAAACAGGCTCAAAGTACCATGAACCTTCATAGACATGTCATGGGGTCAAAAGTACATTCAGGGTCTACAGTAAGTATTCAAGTGAATATACAGAGTTATGGTCCATCCCTGACTGGGATATACAGGGTGTTGGGATTGAACCAGCAAACCAAAACAAATAAACAATAAACATTCGACAAGATCACAGGCAGTGACACTACAGCATTACGCAGAATATCAAATATTTGCTGTAAATACTGTATATGTGACTTTTTTGGATCACCTCTGAATGTGGTCTGAGTGATTTGATCTCAAGATGCATTAAAGACACATTAGGTGGATTCACAGCTGTCTGTACTTAGACCTGTCCACTTGAGATCACATCTATCTATGATCTATTAGAGTATTATAATAATAACAACAACAACAACAACAACAACAACATATAGAAATAAATAGTAATAATAATAATAATACATTTGATTTGTAATGCACTTTTCATGAAAACAAATCTCAAAGTGCCAGACTCAGTTTCAATGGGCATGTCATTAGGAGACATGTTGTCCTCTGGATTCTATTCCCCAACTGCACTGTCCAGTCCCTTTTTTATTTGGGAGAAAAAGAGAAGATAAACAGGAATAAGTTAAACACAAACCTAGAGCACTGCATTTGTCACAGAATAATCAAACAATGTCAACCCATGACAGTATCTATGAGATACAGTAATTTGCTTGTGTACAATCTCATGTCCTTAATTACCTGCATGTCCATGTCCTCCTCATCCGAGTAGCTCTCCACATCACTTGCTAGATCTTGCTCCTCAAACTGCTCTTCTCCCTCTTCAAGGTCCAGTGCAAACCCATTAAGTCCTGCCCTTACTACTTGCAAGTATTTATTTCTCACAGTGATAAGGTGAGACTGCAGCTGAGACCTTCTTCTCTTGAACTCTGCCTGAAGACCTTGTAGCACCGCATTATGTAATAACGCCGAATTATGTAATAATGTAATACATTTTCACTTCATTATGTAATAACGCCGCATTTCGTAGTAATCTGCCACATTTTGTAATAAAATTCTTGAACGCAATATGTAATAAAATTTGCCGCATTATGTAATAAGTTGGTGCATTATGTAATAAAACACCAAATTGGATTTCTTAATTACAAAAAAACATTATACCATCAGAACGACATTGACATTAAGCATACCAGCATGAATCATAAATATAAATTAATTTTAAAAACTAGTAGGATGTTTCGTTTGTCAAATCTAAATCAAATATAACTGAATTTGAGCGGCTGTGGCTCAGTGGGTAGAGCAGGTCATCTAGTGATCGGAAGGTCACCAGTTCGAGTCCCGGCTCCCCCTAGTTGCATGTCAAAGTGTCCTTGAGCAAGATACTGAACCCCAAATTGCTCCTGATGAGCAGTTGCCGCCTTGCATGGCAGCCTCCGTCATCAGTGTGTGCGTGTGTGTGTGTGAATGTTTTGTACAGCGCTTTGAGCTGTCGTTAGACTGGAAAAGTGCTATAAAACTGCAGACCATTTACCATATAAAAATGCAGGCCCTGAATTCACAGAGAATTAGTGATGGGAATGGCAGTTCTTTTTACTGTACAGAAAATTAGTGATGGGAACGTCAGTTCTTTTTACTGTACAGAGAATTAGTGATGGGAACGGCAGTTCTTTTTACTGTACAGAGAATTAGTGATGGGAACGGCAGTTCTTTTTACTGTACTGAATCTCTAGAATCCGTTCAAAAGATTCATTCACCGAATAGTTCAACTCTCCAACTCCCTAAACTGTTAAACAGTCAAACGATCCGCCATTCAGTTCATGATTCAGCCCTGAGGTTCACGTTCACTTACAGAGGGACGGTGCGTTCACGGACTATAGTACACAATCACAAAACATAATGCTACACGGATGTTAGCAACACAGCGCTAATTTTAGCAGTACAGTTACTGAGCGTGAATCAACTCCTCTGCCCTGAGTGAGTGAGTGACACAGCATCACTTTCAGCACAGTACGTGAACGAGAATCACGTCCTCAGCAACGCGAATCATGAGTGAGTAAAAGCGCGACCGTGATTTGCGTCCTGGCGTCCCTCGTTCGCAAACGACCTGCTGAGGACGTGAATCACGCTCGCGCTGTCACTGAATCAGTGTGCAATGAACGACCTGCTGAGAATCACGTTCGCGAACGTGAGTGACTTTTACTGTGCAGTAAAATCACTTAACATGATGCTACACAGATTTTAGCAACACAGCGCTAATTTTAGCAGTACGGTTACTGAACGTAATTCAACTCCTCTGCCCTGAGTGAGTGAGTGAGTGAGTGACACAGCGCCACTTTCAGCACAGTAGGTGAACGAGAATCACGTCCTCAGTGACAGTTCTCTGTGTGCAGTAGGTTCACGAGTCATGAACGAATCACAGCGCGAACGTGAATCACATCCTCACAGTTCTCTGTGTGAGTCGCGGCAGTCCCACTCCCGGCCGGCATGCTCGTGGCTGAGCTCAACTGAACTGAGAAAGGAACGAATCAGTTCATGAAGTGATTCTGTTCACTTCGTTCACTCAAAAGATTTGTTCGTTCGAAAGACACGTACGCGACCGACACAACACTACAGAGAATGTGTTTAAAGCTCATAGAGACAAAAACTGAACCAAATGAGTGTTACTGGCAAGAACATATCGGTTAATTGAAATGACATACACACATGCAATCTGGATTATGATATGCAAATATTATACGTGATAGAAAGCAGACAAAACACGAAAACAAATATCAAACAGAAAAAAACTTTATTCCAGCTCCATTGCAATTACTCCATGCAACATTGATGTCCTTTCTTATAGTGGATAAAACTAAATGACCATCAAAATTAAACCAACTAAAAACAGTGTAAATAATCTTTCGCATCAACATTTTCACTTCATTATGGACCAAAGCTCACACGCTCTCTCTCTCGCTCTCTCTCGCTCTCTCTCTCAATAGACATCAATGTTGCATGGAGTAATTGCAATGGAGCTGGAATAAAGTTTTTTTCTGTTCGATATTTGTTTTCGTGTTTTGGCTGCTTTCTATCACGTATAATACTTGCATATCATAATCCAGATTGCATGCATGTATGTCATTTCAGTGAACCGATATGTTCTTGCCAGTAACACTCATTTAGTGCAGTTTTTGTCTCTATGAGCTTTCAAACACATTCTCTGTGAATTCAGTTATATTTGATTTAGATTTGACAAATGAAACATCCTACTAGTTTTTAAAATGAATTCATATTTATGATTCATGCTGGTATGCTTAATGTCAATGTCGTTCTGATGGTATAATGTTTGTTTGTAATTAAGACATCCAATTTGGTGTTTTATTACGTAATGCACCAACTTATTACATTTTCTTGGTAAAAAAAGTGCAACACCTGCATTTTGTAATAACTGACCCAATATGTAATAACTTATTACATAATGCGACAAAGTTTATTACATATTGCATTCAAGAATTTTATTACAAAATGTGGCAGATTATTACGAAATGCGGCGTTATTACATAATGAAGAGAAAATGTATTACATTATTACATAATGCGGCGTTATTACATAATGCGGCGCTACAGACCTCGAAGTCCTTCTTCAGAGAGGCTGCCGTGGCTACCTTAATAGTAATTAACAAAAAATAAAAAAAATAAAAATTACAAATTACATTTATATTTTTCTTCTTTGAAATACATGTAAGTTTCCTGTATGTTACACACATACATAGATCACATAATATCTTCCAGTGAGATGCATGTGAGATCTGTTTGAGTCCTGAAAACGGCATTAAAAAAATCAGCAAAACAGACAACTTAAATCTTTCTATGGAAGAAAAATACCACTATGGGTAGATGAGTGTGATCTGTTGATGTTTTTATTGTAATGGGTAATGGCTTACCCTCAGTGCTGATGGATAGACCACTCAATGTCTGCTCGCTTCTCTTGAGGAACTCCTAGTGTTGCCTTACTTCTGTAGCAAGGATCATCACCTCCTCCTCAAGTCTTCTTATGTGCATTACCTTGTCAAAAATCTTTTTTTTGGCAAGGAAATCCACACCATCTGGAAATGTAAAAAAAGAAGAAAAGAAAAATGAGGCCAGAGCAAAAAGACTAATAAGCTAAAACATAAATTATTGTATAACAGTTGGCAACCAGTCTCCCAATTCAATACATTTTTTACATGAGAAGAAATAATGTTGCCAAGAATAATGAATCAGGCCATCACCTCTTTTGTCATCCAGACCCTTCTCTAAACTCATTAACATACCATTGAGGGGTAACTGCCAAGGAAATATGTAGCCAGCTTGTACTGTGTTACTGACAGGGCCGATTTGCTCTTGGGGTTGGACCATTGTATCATGTTGAGCCACATATAATAGACACCACATTTAACAGCCTGGCGGGCGGAAGTAGATAAACCCGGTAGAAAGAGTGCCCGCCCGTATGCGACACTCCTTGAAGTACAGCGAATGCACCCGCAAAGAAGCGGGGATAATCTGATTGGTCAACAGTAGCCGGCCTTCTATTGGTTGACAGTGTTGATACACAAGAAAAATCCATGAGCAGAGGAGAGATCCGAGAGCAGAACTTTCCTCAGCGCAAGAAGAAGAGCTGCGCAAGCAGCTATAACCAAGTGCATGCACACAGTTTGAGCACAAGCAGAGCAAATTTAAATGCGAGAGCAGAGTTTTGACAGGTCAACCTTTCATTCTCTTGTCCCTAGTGAGGGAGATGTAAGAGCAGCTGCCTTTGGAGCTGCACTAGGTCAGCCAACCTGTATGGACTTCATATTTGCATATCACTACACAGACAGGTAGAGGTTACTGATACTTGAAATTTAGCGTTAGCTGCAACGTCCTTTCCTGTTCCTAGAAAGAAAAACCTGAATTATTGCAACCTTTTCAGCTATCTAAGTAGACATTGTTATTAGGAAAGACTTGGAGATTCATTGGTCGGATGTTTTACAGCAGAATCATCTGAAAAGAGAATTGAGTTAGGGTTAATGAGGGGTGTGTCAAATAATGCTTTGTTGGTTTGACACAGAATCAGCCACTTCCGATATGGATGTGGTTCTCCATCCGGACCAGCAGGAAGCAAAACTAATGTATTAAGGACTGTACATCATTTCAGAGTGACATGTGACATTGTTAGTAACACCTTTGTTAGTTCTATACTCATGCTTTGATTAAGTGAGTAGTTTTTCCAGGGAACAGCATGCAGTTAGATGACACATGGTTACATCAGCTATGGACATAACTTTTTTTTTTTTTGGAAAAAGCAGCTATTCCAGCCCTGTGGCGTTTTTATTATAGCCTTGTCTGTGGTGAAAAGTTATTTCAACTTATGATCTATCAATTACTATTTGCCAGCATGGGGCTAAGGGTTTTCAACTAAACCACCACACTTCAGAAAGAGATTACTATTCATTCTTTCAATTATTTAATCTTTCCAGGACATCTATGGTTTGAGAGACCTAAACAAAAATGCATCAAGCTTGATCTAAGTCAGTCCATTTAAGTCAGTACAGATTGTCTCTACCTCACAAGTCAGTCAATGTCAGTCTTGGTCAAATGTTTCCCCCATGTGCGAGGTCATACATGAGTATGAGACATTATTAGTTCAACCATGCCCTTGTATAGGAATACCTATACACAACCATTGATAGTGAAAGCAACCCAGAACTGTGAGTCAGGATGCCCAGGAATGCTAGAATATGCATTCGTTAAATCTGTAATTGAAAACCCAGTCTGATAAAATTATCAACATTAGTGTTGCAGCACCCGCTGGATGCTGACCAGCTTCAGGTGTTTTAATAATCTCGACCCCCTTTGATTTCTTTTCAGACAAGATGAGGAAGGCACCGCTGGGACTAGCGATTCAGTGATGGTACCTTGATATATGATAGACTGAACGACAGGAGCAATGACTTCAACAGCTTTAGGGCTGAATGGATGTTTTCTTTTCATAGTCTACAAGTTGATTTTGACTGGACAATAACCAAATTCATATCTTTTATATTACCAAATTAAACTCTTACTTAAAGTGAAACTTCTCGCCAAAAGGCAACCGAGGCTTTATTTGCGATTGAATATGAGTCAAACCTTCGTGTAAAAGCATAATTATGATGAAAGACGCACTTTTAAGATTTACCGTAGTTGGGTTTTCGGGCACGCTATTTTTAGAACACTAAGAAGGCTCGACACAACATGAAACTTACTCTCCTGCCTGTCAGGTTGCACTCAGGGATCGATACTTTTTGTCTGCCATGACTGCGGCACGCCGGAGATGCAGCAGCTAACGTGAGTAGTTCAAAAATCTTCTTTTTCATAAACTCTGTGTACACAAACGATGTTCTCAATGCTCGTGTTCATGAGTAGAGACCCTGGTGATGCTACGAGCAAAGTTTCATGTTGTGTTGAGCCTTCTTAGTGTTCTAAAAATAGCGATTTTGATTCCATCGTATCTCTGCCCCTAGCACTCCCATTCAAAATTAACGTGCCCGAAAACCCAACTACAGTAAATCTTAAAAGTGCGTCTTTCGTTGTAATTATGCTTATACATGAAGGTTTGACTCATATTCAATCGCAAATAAAGCCTTGGTTGCTTTTTGGCGAGAGTTTCACTTTAAAGCCATCAACTATTAAACATTGTTAGAAACAATGCTTAGCAGGGGCGGACTGGGGTTGAAATTCAGCCCGGGAGCTTGGTTTGGAGAGGCCTTTTATCCGATCGCATGACGGATGCAAGTTGAACCATAATTTTAACATGAATACTTTATTTGCACTATAATAACTGCAGGAGAGGATGGGCTTATTGTTTCTGTGTGACTGGAAGTGGAACATCAACATGACATGATCTTAATATAATTCTATGCAAAGACCTATTGCCAACCCAGTCCTGCACACTGCACCTGTACCTGGCACTGTTTTTTGGTGGTTCCTGCTCCACTTTCCTCCTCCTCCTCTTCCTTCTCCTCATCCTCTTCCATCTCCTCCTCCTCCTTCTCCTGTCCCTCCTCATCTCTCTCTTCCTCCTCCTCACTCCTATGACTGGCACTATCCTGTCCCTCTGCATCAACTCCATGACTGACTCTGGCCTTGTAGCTAATAATAACAATAACAGCAACAAAGATAAATGTTATGGCACTTTTGCAAAGAATTCAAAAATCAACAAAAGCGCCAAACACACACACACACTGTAAATGAATTACTCACTTTAATGTATTTTTCTTGAGCTGGTAAAAATGGCTAAATATTAATGTAGAAACAGAACAGGAAAGCAGGATGTATAACGTATATATTCAAATAATATCTTTTTAACTTTGAACACAGACTCTCTCCTGAAATATGTTTTCTTTGCAACAAGGACATTTCTGCGTTTTTCTGGTCAGCCAGTATGGATTTTATTTTTAATTGATCAAAAAGATAAAGGATTTACGCAGGTATGGTGTAACATTGCTGATAGGCTATGAAATCATGATTTCTGTCTTTATGTTTTTGTGGCGTTTATGTTTTGAGCCCTGTCACTATGTGACGGACAATAAAGCTTTTTGATTCTTGAATCATTAGCTAGCAACATCATCACTAAGTTAGCAAACACACATGTCGGTGCTGTGGAACTTCTTCGGAGTAAATGAGACAGATAAAACACAAGCTATCTGCAATCTATGCAACAGGAGCATCTGCAAACAGTTTCAACACGACAATGACGTCATTGATCGGATCGGTGAATTAAGACATTACGGCCAATCTCACAAATCTCACAAAATGCAAAATATCGGCCGATCCGATCGGCGGACAGCCTGGTTCTGTGTGCCTTGAACACATCCAAAAACACAAACTAGAGTTCTCAACGGGCCTGAAATTACAACCCGCCCCGTCTCAGCCCGACATACCGGCACTGGGTCCGCTGCTGGGTCCATATCTTCACTGGCCTGGCGGACTGTAGCCGCGCTGACCTTCACCCCTCCACCACTAAAGCTCTGTTTATATGGCGCATTTGGCTGCATCCTGTTTTAACCGTTTTTTCTTTTTTGCCCTTAAATTTTCTGTTCCACCCATCTCTTTCTCCGTCTTCTTTCTTTTTAACATGTTTACTAATTTGAATTTATCCCGCTCCACTTTCTTTTAATGACTGACTGAGTGGCTGAGCCAATCACATTTCAATAGAGTGGCAAAGTCACGCCCTTCAGTTTCCGGTACATGGGACCTCAGATGCGAATTATTATGAATGGCAGTCAATGGAGAGATAACAAATATTTTCTGGTCCCGTTTGAATTGTGCTATGAATTTCACATATGTTGTTTGTGGTTTTTAAAGATAATTTTCCATGCAAAGATTGCTACAATTTAGCGCGAAGAAGCTTGATAATGTTAGGTTTTGTGTGAGGCCGCTTTGTGAACTACAGCCCTTCGCCGCTCCTGACGCGAATGATGTACGTCACCACCCGCTCTCTGGCGATCTCTCTGCACTACTTCACCGCTTTTTTCCAAGGGGAGGATAACAGCCTAGAAAGAGGCGAACATCATTATAAGTCGGGGCATGTAGAGCTGTAGCTGCATCCATGCCGATGGGGAGATGGTCGGTCTTGTCCACGCGAGTCGCAGGGAGCATCGTTATAAGGTTTCGGTGAGTGATACGTCTTCGCTAGCTAACTAGCTAGCTAATTGCAAGTGCTGTAGTGTAGTGGCTAACTAAAGCTCTCGATAAGAGTCAGCAAAGTTACCAATTTCTTTAGCGTCTGTTATCCCCAGCAGAACATGCAAATACTAATATATCCAAACAAAGTCTGAATCATCTCACATATTTTGCTAGCCAGCTAACTGCCGTAGCTCTAGTAGCTAAATGAAGCTCCCGATATGAGTATGCATCAAATGCCCTCGTCAGTGTGTTATCATTGCTAGTAGTGAGTGGCGTTAGTCCTATTGTATAATCTTGCCTATATGTGTGTTTTGTTTTCCTTTTCCCTTTAGACTCGTGCCAGGACAGTGAAGACATGACCCTCACTGTGAGCTTCAGCATGGTCCCTTCAAGCGGTGTGCCTGAAGATGGCTCTGAGGAGTATTGTTTTCTCACTCTTCTGGAGACGTCAGCAAATATCTCATAAGATGGACATATCATGTGCGACATGTACAAGACACTTTGTTTTGCCAGACTTTTGTCCTACACTGTAATTATATCTTTGCTATTAGGCTTAATATCATAGTTAAGCCATTGAAACATCAGGTAAGATTTTTACAAATGAGTGTGTGTGGTGATAAAATATAAAATCACACTCACAGCCCATACAGTTTATCTGACATAAATATTGAACTTGAGGATTTGAATAAAATCTAAGTTATAAACACTAATGCAGGTAAATGACTGTCATCTTTCACATTGGGAATAAAGTAAGCTCGTATTCTGTTAAAGGCTGTGTCTGATTGTTTTTAAACACAAACATTGTTTTTGACTCAAAGAAACACAGCTCAAGGTCATAACTACAGTCAACTGAATTTATTTGAAATGGTATACAAATCCAAGGCGCTGACTTGCAAGCAGGACACAGAGGAACAGGATATGATGGTGCTGAGGAGAGAAGAATATAGAAAACATAAACTTGTGATAAAAATGGAATTAATGCTCACTTAAACTCACTTAAAAAGCTACACTGTTACATTTTTGGTGTGTAAACGTTCATGTGAGGTCTGATTGGTGCTTAAATAATTAATTGCATTAATGATGCCTTGATGAAAAGTCACAACATATGCACAAGGCACTATCCCACATATTGCGTGTAATTTGATTGACATGGGGTGGTGCATTGTGCACAGTTTGAGGGACTGGGAGACTTGTGGACATGTTCGTGGTTGTTAAGTGCTTAATTTGGTCACTGGTCAGTTGTAGATACTGCTGTGTATGCTGACACTGCTAACTGTGATGCAGTAGAATTAATAAAACACTTGACCTGAAAATTCCTGTGTCCATCAGTCCTGGTTGGGGGCTTTAGCTGTTCCTACAAAAAGAGAGAAAGTGAACAAAGCAGAACATGATTTCATCACGATTTTATTAATTAATTTTTTAAAGACTGATTCAGACACGGTTGCAGTAATCATTTGTGTATGTTATTGGTCTAACTCTAGGCAACAAACAATCCAGGAGAATTTCATGCAAGGCTGGCTGCTGGTCCCCTTTCGACTCTCTCTGATCAGTCTGATTTTGTATTTAAATTTACAAGATTACAAGAGTGGATTAAAAAGTAAATGTTATCATTACATGTTGCTCACTCCACTACCTTCATCACTACTCTGAAGCCAAAGTACTCTTACACAGTCAGATGAAACGTATGGCTATCACAGTATGTGCACCCTTTGGAATTGTGTGGTTTTCTGCACTGATTGGATATAAAAATGTGGATATCTGATTGTCACCAGGAGCACTGGCTTGAGGGTTTTCAATGAAGACAATTTAAAGCGGGACAATTTTTTCTTGCGCTAATAACATGTCACACCGTATGAGCAGTCATGCATAAAACATCTGCACCATCATACCATGCAGAAATCCACACTATTCCAGAAGGTTCACCCTTTTTCTTCCAACTGTGTAAAATAATGATAAGGATAAGGATGTACTGAAA
The DNA here is from genome assembly GCF_900880675.1 of Sparus aurata. Lineage (NCBI taxonomy): Eukaryota > Metazoa > Chordata > Actinopteri > Spariformes > Sparidae > Sparus > Sparus aurata. Next base: position 552,581 of record NC_044208.1, read on the forward strand.
CTATGAAAATCAAGGCTAAACTTAATGTTAAAGTACGCCAGTTGTTAGCTGCTAGCTGGGTAGCAGCTAAGTTATCTTTGCTAAATTCGCATATACAAATCTCTTACCGGATCAATTTGAGCCAGCGATACTTCACATCTGAAGGGATCCGAAAGAAACAACAGCCGTGCCTGCTCGAATGAGGACTGGTACAAAACACACCAGCATCTTGAAATAGAGGAACCTTGACTTAGCCACTTGACAGCGGAGGGAAAAGTTCATGACGTGACGTCACATACGCGACATGTAGTCTTTCTCGTCATTTTTTCTCTACAGCCTTTAACTGAACAATTGCACAATAGACTGTCAAACTCTTGATGTGAAAAAATATCATTTAAACCCACAAACAACATTTGTGTAATCCAAGGCATACAACGACTGGGACCAGAAAATAATTACTTTCTGTCCATTCAATCCCATGTATATTTTACGATCCCAGAGGTCCCATGGGGTCCACCGGAAGGGGCGGGACTTCGCCACTCTATAGAAACAAGGATCAGCTCAAGTTGGGAGGGGCTGCTCGTATCCTCCCTTAATATGCTAAATATGAGACTGACCCAGTCTGACGTTCCACTCTGTGCCACCTGCGGCCGTTATATGGGGTAAAAAAACGTTCCGACCACCGGCCGGTTCGGCCTGTAACAGACCGACCGGTGGTCGGGAATACTCTCGAACTTCCCGATGGCCAGCCCGCCCCTGCCACCGGCCCACCAGCCCACCGGCCCACCGGGGAAATCCCTGGTGTCCCCGTATGCCAGTCCGCCCTTGATGCTTAGTCTTTAGCACTCAGTGTTTCTGTGTGCATGTGTGTCTCATCATTATTTGTGTCCAATTGTGCTCTTGTTTATTGCTGTCCAATGCTCTGACCTTCTTAAACATTCTGTACTTACTTTTGCTTTTCAATGACACACCTCATGGGTGACATAGTGCCAAAGTTGACCATCTTCCACCAGATTCCTTCCCCACTTGTCTGCCCTTATTTCAAAGTACCTGTAAAAGAATCAGATAAATTTCCTTATTTCCCCTTTTGTTCCTCATATTGTCAACTGACTCACTGGAACAGATGTGCTTAAACTTCCAATGGACCTATCATTCCCACAAAATTCACAATCACTCTGATCTTCCCATATGAGCGCATGGTTGGATCTCATTACACAGACACTAACCTTTGGTAACTTATTCAGCCAGGTGGTTTGTTTAACACATTCGTCCTGAGCAACACACCCTTGTAGTATACAGGCTGTATACTAGTCACTAAATGTCACCACAAGGTTTATTCCCTTTACTTATTGTTTATATATTCCATCACTCAAACATCCATTTTATTGTAGTGGGGCCTGGGATAGGGTGAAAACAAGGTGTAGGCATCCGTCTACCTGTGACCAATTCATGAGGCGTCATATGCAAATCTCAAAGTTCCCTCAAGCGACATGCCATTAATGCAATTCTACCCAATTTAGACCTGTATGTTGGCAGAGTTTCACAATGCAGTTTTCAACACACCATTCATTTTTCGCAAATGCCTTGGCTTTGAGGAGATGATAAACCGCTCCTAAACGTTGTTGAATTCCCAATTTCTGTAGAATCAAATGTACCATTTTATCCACGAACTCTTCCCATTTATCTGTAAATATGTGATCTGGAAGTCCCCGTTGGCTTATGACCTCCCAACATAAGAACTTGGCAACAGACTGAGCATCCATCTGCTTGGTAGGACAAACCTCAGGCCATTGCAAAAATCTGTATACACCTACTAGCAGGTATCTCTTTTTACCTTCATTTGGTTTTATCATATCAACAAAGTCCCCGCTTAGCTCACACATATTTCTCTTGGAGTCAGAATATAACCAGGAGGGACCATCACCCCTCTCCTAACATTGTTTTTCAGACAGATTGTACATCTACTTATGACATGATCAATTTGTTCAAGCAAATATGGTACCCAAAAACCATACTCTTTTAGGATTTTTCTCTTGACTTCCCCCCTTGCAACATGGGCTTGCCCATTTGCTTCTTGACACCATCATGTGGTACCTCATCCTCTGGGGTTGGCAAATATACAGCAGAATCCACTGTGGTGCACCTCTCTAAATTGACATCCTTCTGATCTTATAGCCTATGGTTGTCTACAAGTCCAGCATGACCCTTCTCTACCATGTTTTATTGAATCATCTCATTATTTACACTAGCAGCCTGATTTGGGTAATCATTGAAAAATAAAAGCTCACTCAACAAATAGTAAAGTGGTCTAGTAGGCAGATTGGAGTAGTAGGCATCGCACACGATTTTCAGCTTCTCTCCCCTGAGTGCAGCTCAGCTTGCTGTTTTTATTTATTTACCCATTGCTGTATTTATTTTATGTACCCAATTACCTTTAATATCTTAGTAGGATCTGGACCTGTAAGAACTTTTTATTGTAAGAACAGCAGTGTCACTATATAGAACTTTTTATATAAGAATTTCGCTGTACAGTGTACAATGACAACAAAGCTCTATCAAAACTATCTATGGGTACTAATAAAGCAACTTAACTTCAACCTGTCGGCTGACAAAGAACTGCGCATGTAGTTCTACTCCCCATGGATGCGGATACATTTAACACAAAACATTGAGAGTAATCTGACAGCGCAAGCGCTGATGTCTCCTGTAATCATTATTTAATTGAAACTTGATATTCAGTGAAACTTGAAATTCCCTGTGTCCCTGAATTATTGTCTTGCCCTGTCCCTGTAAATGCTGTAGCTATTCCTGGGACACCTTGTGTCCCTCTTGTGCCAAAATCTGCAATAATTGACTTAAGTCCTCATGACACATGTCTCTGTGTCAAACATACTGTGAAAGTGCATAACTTTTGGAGGAATCCAAGCAAATAAGGCATGCGGATCAGGCACACATGCTGGAAAGTTAGCCACAACTGCATTCATTGCTGTTAAACCGTACCAAGCGATATCCTTTCCAGGAAACACTGGTGTGTTGCTCCGAGGAGTCTGAGTCATTTTTCAAGACATTTGCTTCTAGCAGTCAAGGGAGTAGGTTTGATTTTTAGATTGGTGGGGACACAAAAGTGCTCCAAGGCAGCACTCCTGAAAGTTGACGTTTTTTTACATTAGCAATCATAATTTCACGACATGCAGATGTTATAGGTTAAGGCAACTAATGAAGGACAGGGAGGCAACTTCGAAGAGTTTGAAAGCCACATGGGTGAAGCATTGCTATTCAGATCATCATCACACTAACATTTGTCACAGTGCTGAATCTCATGACTAACATATCCATCATAAATTTTTACCTCACCTGTGAATTTCCAGCCTCTCTTTCAGTTCCTCCTCCTACATCTCCTCCAGCTTCTCCTCCTCTATCTTCTCCAGCCTCTCTTCCTTCATCTGCTCCAGCCTCTCTTTCTCTACCTCCTCCTGCCTCTCTTCCTCTACCTTCTCTGGCCTCTCCTCCTCCATCTCCTCCAGCCTCTCTTCCTTCATCTGCTCCAGCCTCTCCTTCTCTACCTCCTCCTGCCTCTCTTCCTCTACCTTCTCTGGCCTCTCCTCCTCCATCTCCTCCAGCCTCTCTTCCTCTACCTTCTCTGGCCTCTCCTCCTCCATCTCCTCCAGCCTCTTTGCTGTCTGTCACCTTACAAAAATATGTTGATGCATGACATATGAACAGATACAATAGGGACACAATGATCATAGAGCTTGATGGTACAGTTATTTCCTGAGCAAAAAGGCTTTTACTAAATATTAATATTACTTAATATTAATTAATTATATTTTATAATTATAAAATCACATGATCATCTAGAATGTGAGGTTTTATTGTATTTCCAACACAAAGTTTCTTCATTTGTGTTTTAAAACCGTTGCTCACTTCTACACAAATACATGAAAATAAGAATTAAAAATGACTTTTAAAAAGTGTATCTCTTTGGCATTAAATATTCTCTTTTATTCAATATCTGTATTGTTGAGCCTCTACCTATACACCCTTGAAGTAATTTACACTTTGACACCTAAAGAAGTCTTTTATATCCAGTTTTCTTTTCTTTGACATCCTTCAAATCCTATACAGCACACACGCATGCATACACGTACACGCACGCAAACAGACACAAATACAAATGTAAATGACACCACTGATATTAAAATCCTTCTAGCTGACGTGACCCAGGAAGAACAAATGCTGAACATGTTGACCACTTACACTCGCAGTTGCAGATAACATGCACTGCCTCTCGTTCGGTCCAACTAGCAGAACAACAAGCAGAAGGAGTGACAGCGGGGACAGCCAATCACATGTAAGTTAGCGAGAAACAGGCAACCGATCAGGGAGCAATATTTAGGTAAGAGGCGGGACTTCTAGCAGAGACCGACATTTAAACCTTTGTGTGCCATAATGATTGACTAAACACTACGGACAGCAGTTGTATTGAGAGTGACTACACAGTAGCGGCTGAATATTGGTAGGGATGTGTCCCTAGCATCCCTACCCAATTCTAAGCCCTTGGTAGCAGTCCTTTAGTTTGGGGGTCAATCCCCTGGATTGTTTTTGAACCTTCGTGAGTTCAATGTCAGTGCTGTATTCTGGAACCCGTCGCAACATTTCTTCTTTCAGGCGATCTACATCTGACTTGACACTGAACACTGATTTAGTGGGCGGAGATCATAATTTGTATGAACTTCTAATCTTTACTCTCCCCAAATGGCAGGGTTTTCTTTCACTGGAACAAAAATGGCATCTTCTACAAGCTTCTGTTCATCAGCGTTGGCCATCATCATCAGAGTCACGTGTGGAATGCCCCCTTCAATGTCATATCCTTTGCCAAGGTACTCTTCCTTGTATATTTTCATAGCAGCTCCTTGTGGTCCCACATTTATGCAACCAGAGCTGAGAAGAGCATGTTTTGGCTATTGACTGAACCATTAATCTGAACCCGATTGGGCCGCACACCTCAAGTACCCTGACTCCTCCGCAAGCTTCTCACTCATTTCTTTCGATATCATTAGCTTTTTCTGTCCCTTTTTACCCTTCTTTTGCTCCACCTTAGACGTGGCCACAAGCACCTGTAGTGTTTTAATTACCTCTGGATTACCGTCCAATTCTCACTTTATACTTCAAGCTCTGACTGTTACTATTTAATCCCAAAAAGACAAATGCATATTATTCACAAGATTGTCACCTTCTTCTCTTATAAACAGCAGTGTCACTATATAGAATGGGACTGCTATTGAAAGGGTTTCCAATTTAAAAGCTATCTTTTAAAATTCATATGTCTGAACAAACTAATTTGAACTAACTTTATCGTAATAGAGCTTGTTTTACTTTAAAATGTAAAAAAGAACTTGTCCAGGCAACTTTTATATTTGTAGATTATGCAGATGTCATCTACATGCACACTACTCTTTCAACTTTGAGGACCCTTGCTGCAGGGTATCATTCTGCATTTTGTTTTAGTACAGGTTTAGAACTCATCACTGTGTTCTTTATGACAAAGTTGGATGACCATCTTTATTCGTAAGGAGGAAACAGTACTGAATGATTTTTATCTACATGGCCCTGCTGCATGTTTTACCTGACTATCTTAACATTTTTATCTCATTTAAAACTTGTAATGTGCACGCTTGTTCACAAGAGTCCTTAATTTTAAATATTCCCACGGTAAAAAACGTAATGGGAAAGGCTGCTTTCCAGATCTATCCCCCTCAGAAGTGAAATGACTCACAGCATAATCTTACAATAAATCATCTTATGGTTCAATGTTCGGCTGTCTGAATGTATCGTGATTTATGATCATATTGTGTAATTAACCTTCACTGAAAAATAAAGGATTCATTCATTCATTAAGGGTCCTATCCACCGGCCAGGGTTGATCAGTTTCCGGCCATTACTTTGATATTTCTGCAATCCCTATATTAAGGGGGTTACTTTTCCTAACATAATTTTCAGCATTGTAAAATAATATCCCCTCACGTCTTTATTCATAAACCCTTAAACAATATTAAAGTAAAGATAATATACTCCATCCAAGGGAGACACCTAAATCAAATATAATCGATTAAAGATGTGTTTTCAGAACACCAATTCACTTCTCAAAGAAAATGGAGTAAATTTGCCAACCTCAGAGAAAACCAGTAATGTATCGCCCTAATAAAATCATAACTTTTTTTAACTCGGACGTCTGGGAGGATACAATGAAAGTAGTGACTTAAACGTCCACCAGTACCCACTGAGAACCGATAACTGTCTCTAACATCTGCACCAATCTCCCCACCGTCTACTCCACAACGTTTATCTCCTCCAACAATTATAAAACAATTCCGATATCAAACATTGAATCATCCAAACTTAATTTGAACTATATACTCAGATAATGGAATCACTGTTAACAACCAATGATATTTTATAGTCGGTCAATCAGTTACCAAACTTCACTTGTGATTCTTCCCTGATTAGTACTCAAAAACTTTGTGTGCATGTATTTGTTGTAGCTTTAAACGTATGTGAGTGTATGAGCATGTGTGTTTGCCTGGAAGTGTATGTGTGTGTTTTTATATGCATAGGACTACCTCAATGGGGAAGTATCCGTGTTTGTGTCCGTAAAGGGTTTGTGGATAAAATTGCACTAGCATGACAGATTTAGTGTGGGTCCCAAAGGCGGATGACACTCTCCGGTGTCCGGTGATTGCCGTACGTCTCCCGACCTGGATGTTATATCTTCTTTCTCGGAGTCTCGCGTCCCCGGTGTATAGAAAGAAGAAGATGAACACAAATAAAGACTATTAAGTCGTCCATACTAAGCACACGCCAAAAATGTCACTTCTTTATCATCATCCACGTAATATAAATATTACAGAGATTCGGCTTAACATCATTATTATTTCATAATGCAGATCTGTTTTATTTCAAAGAACTCAAATGTAAAATCAGTAAAGCTGTAAACAGCTATGGTGATTATCTGTATCTAAGTGTGGAAGGAGGAGTAATCAACACGATCCAACACAGGTCGCAGGTCACAGGTCTGCGTCTGCATGTTCACATACCAGCTGCTCAGCCCCTCCTTTTCTCTTCTCCCCTCTCTCTCTGCTCCACGGACACGCACACTCTGAACTCCTCTCAACCGCCGAGAGACAAAGACAGCTGGATAGACTCATTGTCAATCATAAATCAACCCTTTTTATTTGCCAACATTCAAACAGGTAGTTTATTACAACAACTTAGCCTTAAATGAAAGAATATTGACAAGCCCACGGCAACTTTGTCCCTTAATTAATTTCAATTCAAGCATTTGCTCTGAGGAGGTGTTTTTAGAGCAAAATCAATATGTATGATTTGGTTTCAATCTCCGTAGGAAAACATCTGCACTCTACTACATATATGTCCAACTAAACGGCTTTTGGATACTCCAAAATTCCCCAATATATTTAAATACCCAGTTATATACATGCTTTGGTTAAATACTCATCACACTACTCCACTCATACATTTTTAGCTATCTCCTATCTTCAGATCTATAATGGTTTATGTTTTCAAATGTTGCGTCAAATTTCTTTTTACAAACATTTAGGCCTTGAGATATTACTTTTTTTATTTTATTTTTTTCCAACAACATTATTTATTTCAGACATAATAACACACACACAAACATTGGGACTCAAAACTCTTGCCCCAGACCATGGAGAACCCATGATCATCAAACACAACCAAGACTTGACGACAAAACACAACCACAGAGAAAAAAACAAACAACAACAAAAAAAAAACTTGATTACACAACAACAAAATAAATAAATAAAATAAAATAATTAAATACATACAAATAATACACAAGAAAATGAAAGTAAATAAGAGAGGAGGGAATAAGTACAAGACCAACCACACCCTGCTCATATTCACAAGTAAGCATTATGCTGCATAAATTAGATAGTGATCTTTCAACACCAGACCTCATCCTTTCCCAAAGGAGCTACAGAGGGCCACTTATGGGTCCTCCCCAGATGGTCCCACCAAACGAGACAAATCATTGTTTGCAAGAAAATTACTAAAGGGGCCCCAGATGTTATCTAAAATTGGTTGCTTACCCCTGATTGCATACGTAATCTTTTCTAAGGGCAGAGTTGCTGTTAGTTCTGAAAGCCATTTACCTATCCTTGGTCTATTTACCTCTTTCCAAGCAATTGCAATGACTCTTTTTACCAACAGCAGGCCTATATCTAAAAATATTTTATGCTTCTTTCTTATGTTACACTTAGCTGGGTAAATGCCCAAGAGAAAAAGTTTTGGTTCCAACTGCAAATTTATCTCTAAAATTTCCTCAATACACTGTTTCACTTCATTCCAGAATTTCTTTATTTGAGAGCACTGCCACAAACAGTGGAAAATCGTGCCCTTTTCCTTATCACATTTTATACAAACATCCGGTACGACACTGTTGAATTTATTAAGTTTAACTGGAGTTATATACAAGCGCATCAACCAGTTGTACTGCAGAAATCTAAACGTGTGTTCACTTTTTGACTGTGCTTTGGTACACGCCCTCTCCCACTCCTCGATGGAGATATTCTCCTGTAGGTCCTCTCTCCAGGACTCAAGCTTTTTTACTGATGTTTCTGAAGATTCACCAACCAGTTCCTCATATATTTTGGAGATGAAGCCTCTCCCCTGGCAGTCTTTCACCATCATTTCTTCACGTATTGATAGGCTAGGAATAGACAGGGACTGTTTTTGTTGTGTTCCAATAAAATCTCTCAGTTGTAAATATCTAAAGAACTGGCTACGGGCTATGTTGTGTTTGGCAACAATTTCATCAAAAGACATCAGATGTTTATCATCTGGCCTATAAAGATCTCCTATTTTTCCTAACCCCTGTTCTGCCCAAATTTTAAATCCACCCTCACCTCCTCCTGGGGGGAAGAGATCATTTCCCCAAATTGGATTAAATAATGAGAGCGAGTCAGCTACTTTGAGATAATTCTTAACTTGTTGCCACACACTAATCATGTTTTTAGTCATAGGATTCTTGGTATTCTTTTTTAACTTCTTAAAAATTGGCTGAGTACAGATAAGTGGGCAAAGGCAGCTTCAGTGAATAACCTTCCATTTCTCTCCACATTGGCATATTCTCCTCCGCATAGTAGAACATCAGTGTTCTCAGTTGCGCTGCCCAGTAGTACCAAAGTGGGTTTGGGCATTTGAGCCCTCCTCTATCATACGGCAAGTACAACAATGATAGGCGCAGCCTGGGGCGTCTTTTGTTCCAAAGAAACTTGATAAAAAGTGTCTTCAGTTGAGAAAATAAGTTGCTTGGTGGTGGCAGAGGTAAATTTTGAGACAAATACAACAGTTTAGGAAGTACCTTCATTTTGAGAGTATTTATTCTCCCCATTAATGACATTGGTAAAGCAGCCCATCTATCTAAAGAATTTGAGACATCTTGCATAACTGGCCTATAGTTAGTTTCTATGATATTGTTAAGCAATGGAACAATTTGAATGCCTAAATAAGTGAAGCAATTGACTACCTTAAATTGCGCAACTACACTGGATGGATTTTCCCTGTCTACTTGATTTAATAGTATGATAGATGTTTTAGACTTATTAATCTTATAATCTGAAATCTTACCGAACTCCCCAATCAAATCTAACAGGGCCGGGATGGATTTATTGGTATTTTTGAGAAAAACAATTATGTCTTTGGATATAAGGCTAAACGGTGCTCAGTCTGTCCTATGGTTATCCCAGAAATGTTATCATGTGACCTCACTGCAATTGCCAAAGGTTCGATTGCCAAAATGAAAAGTAATGGAGACAGAGGGTCCCCTTGTCTACACCCTCGATTTATTTTTATAGTTTTTGAGATATTGCTATTTGTCAAAATTTGTGCGTATGGTTCTTTATAAAGTAATCTTATCCAATTACAAAAATTCTCTCCCAAACCAAAGCGTGCCAGAATCTGAAACAGATAGGACCATTCCACTCTGTCAAACGCTTTTTCAGCGTCGATTGACAGCAAAGCAGTGTCTGGCGCCCCCTTTTGGTGATGAAGAATATTCAAAATCCTTCTGACATTATGGAAGCCTTGTCTGCCACGAATGAACCCGTTCTGATCCCCCCCAATTATCTTAGGTATTATTTCTTCGATCCTTTTTGCCAAAATCTTACAGAGTATTTTCAAATCTGCGTTTAGCAGACTAATGGGTCTCCAATTTTCACATTTATTATTAGGTTTACCAGCCTTTGGGAGCAGAGTAATTAATGCTCCTCTTAGAGACAATGGCAAGATGCCTTTTTGGAAGGACTCTGTAAACATTTCTAAAATTGGAATCAGCAATTTATTTTTAAATTTATTATAGATTTCAATTGGGAGGCCATTAGGTCCGGGAGTTTTTCCTGCTTTAATACTATCAATTGCAACAGACAATTCCTCTACCGTAATATCTTTCTCCAAATTTATCCTAAGGTTTTCTGATACATTGGGTATATTTATACTATCTAAGAATACTTTTAGTTCCGAATTGTCATTAATTATTTCTGAACTATAAAGAACTTCATAAAAATTCCTGAAAGATTCATTTATTTCTGTTGGATCAAAAATGGTCTCTCCCTGATCACTCTGCAGTGAGGTAATAGCCCTTTCACACTGTAGCTGCTTGAGGCGCCATGCAAGTACTTTCCCAGGTTTTTCACCCTGATCATAGAAGGACTGCTTCAGTCTCAACAGACTGGCCAATGCCTTTGATGCAGATAGTTCATTGTACTGAGCTCTAAGCAGCAATAGCTTTTGATGAGATTCTGCTGACCTTGTTCTGTAATGCTCATTTTCTATTTCTCTTATTTTTGTCTCTAAATGTTTTGCCTACTGAAAAGTCAGTCTAGCTTTGGAACTTGTGATGTTGATTATTTGGCCTCTGATAAAAGCTTTAAAGGCCTCCCATCTCATGCTTGCTGAAGTTTCTGTTGTATTAGTTTCAAAATACAGACTAATTTGTTCATCCAGAAAAGAGAAAAAGCCAGAGTCGGCCAGCAATTTTTGTTTGCAACGCCAAATCCTAGCATCTTTCAATAGCTTTGAGTCTTGGTATACCAATGAGTTGGGAGCATGGTCCGAAATTAGAATAGCATCGTAAGAGCACTCCTTGATTTTATGCCTTAGCTCTGCAGAAATCAAAAAGAAGTCAATTCTTGAATAGGATTTGTGTACACCAGAGTAACACGAAAACTTTAAATCATCTGGATTTCTTCCCTCCAGATATCTATTAAGTTCAGTTCTTTCATGAAGTGTTGTATAATTGCCCTGCTACGAATGTGAGACTCCACATGCACAGCTGAAGTCGCCCGCCACCACACATTTACCAGGAAGAGTGGACAAAGCAAGGAATACATTTTGAAAAAAATTGGGGTCGTCTGAATTTGGTGTATATATGTCAGCCAAAATAATTTGCTCTTTTAGTAATGTTCCCTGAATGATAAGGTATCGTCCAAATTTGTCTTTGATAACCTTATTTACCTGGAGTGGTATTGACTCATGCACCAAGGTAGAGACACCTCTAGCTTGTGAGTTAAACAATGCAGAAAAGACCTTGCCTCCCCACCTCCTCCAAATTTTCAGATCATCATTGTACGCCAGGTGTGTTTCCTGAAGAAACACAATGTTAGACTGCATTGATTTTATCCTGTTCATGACTTGTTTGACTTTCTCAAGTTTTCGTAGTCCCCTGCAGTTCCATGATGTGATTTAGATTTTTATCTCACTAGACATTTGGTATAGTTTGTATAGCTGTACTCCCTAAACATAAGGTATCTGTGAAAAAGAAAAAGAAAAAATAAAACAAACAAAAGACAAACATAAATAATACTGACAAACACTATACATACATCCAAACAATCACCCATATCCAGGCCAATTAGCCTGAATATCTTCCCCTGTAATTTCAAAACTTCCAGATAGCTGTTAACTATTCCACCTTAAGGGTAAAACAGCATCACTGAGCTAACAAAAAAAAAACCAAATAACTTGTTGTAACACTAACCTTACACTCTATGCTACCATAATTAAACCTTACAACTTTCTTTCATAAACGTCCTCCTTTTACTATGAACTAAGTCAAGTATTACTCTCGGAAATCACTGTTGTTCTAAGAAAATCTGAACAGGAAATAACAAGTGGGATAATACAACTCCAAATACTGTAAAGTTAACAAAGTGACGTGGTTGCTGTAAAGATACATTCTGCTCTTAACTGGCATTTCTGAAGAGAGAGGGGGAAAAAAAGAGGTAAAATGAATACCCAAAGAGCTTAGACATGAGGTGAGTAGGAGGTGGAGATTAACACAGCGGTATAACAGTTCAGCTCTGAACGTACTGTATTAAACACTATTAAACAGCGGTTTATATTACACATTGTAGTTTTTGTCGGCTTGCTCAATCATGAGCCTTTATTTCCTCGTCAGCTGTTACCTTCTACTTTGTAGGCCGCGGCACTTCAGATCAATAATAGTTCAGTCTGGTCCCTCTTCTGACCCGATCCGTTTGATGAAGTCCTCCGCCCCGACGTGGTTGTTGAAGATGTAGGACCTTTCCTTGTAGGTCACTATCAGTCGGGCAGGCGGGATGATGCCGTATCGGAGTCCCATTGAACGGAGCTGCCGTCTCACCGCGTCAAACTCTTTTTGCTTCTTGTGAACATCTGCCGCCACGTCTTGGTAAAACCTCACTGTTTGGTTCTTGTATCTCACTTCTCTTTTTGCCTTGGCTGCTCTCGACACCAATTCTTTATCTCTGAAGTTTAAAAACTTTATTATCAGCGTTCGGGGGGAAGGATTGTTGTGTGCTCTTGGCCCGATCCTGTGCGCCCTCTCCACCGTTAGTTTTGTGCGCCCCGGCGGCAGCTCAAGTGCGTCCGGGAGCCAGCTCTCCAAAAGGCACATGTGTCGTAAATGTCGGTAAATTTACAAGCCTCAGATTGGAGCGCCTCGATCTTGTCTCCAGGTCCAATAGCTTTACTTCCAAGTCCTTCTTTTTATTTTCTAGGACTTGTACCTTTGTTTGGAGGGAGATGACGTTGTCTTCAGCAGTTGAAATCCTTGTTTCTGCCTTGGTGACACGCTCTGCGCAGTCAGTGATGTCTTTCCTGACACTTTCAATAGCTGACAATACACCGTCAAACCTGGTGGAAAATTCTGTTTTCATGTCGTTAATAGCAGTCAGAATGGCAGCCGACGTGGGGCCAGGCTCTCCAGCCGCTGTATCCTTGCTTTTATTCGGCGAATTATCCTCAGGAGTTGAACTAGCGTCGGAGTCCATGCCCTCCGTGTTAGCTGAGGATTTCTTGCTAGCACTCGGCCTCGTGAAGTCCGACAATTTGGCTTGCAGAGTTTTATTTCGCCCTTGACTAACTTTTTTTTTTGTGACACCGGCATTACCCTAGCCTTGTCGAAAGGCTAGGGTAAGGCTTGTCGACGAAATGGAGGTATTTCACCAGCTCAAGAACAGTATATGTGCAGGATTTAGTCCACAGGGTAGCAGAGCAGGTTAACACACGTCCACTCAGCTCGCCGCCATACCGGAAGTCCTTTTTTTCATTTTTTTATTTAACTAATTTTCCCTTACTTCGCATCAGGCCTTCCCTCTCAGATATGTGGAAGTTGGAATAAATAAAAGAACAATTTCATACTTGGACCAGCTGTACCAGTCGACCAAATAAACAATTGTCCGTACGTCCACAAATGCCTACTTAGCGTATTCACTGTAGTTCTCCACCTAAAACAAATAAACCGGCATCCCCCGGTAATTACTCAAACACCGCTCGATAGTGACAAAGAACGCTAAGTTGGATCCCTCTGATCCAAATTCAACAACGACGCATTGCATTTAGCACACAAATCATATAAATGTATTCGACCTTATATTCAACCTTCTATCACTTAAACACCTGCTTTCTTCATCTTCTCTCCGAATAATATCCTCTTAGCTTTCCCTTATTACTTCTACTCTTTCTCTTTTATGTGATTTATCGTGCTATTTATGCATATAAATAACTTCATTAATGAGTGCATTTTCATACCACCATCCTTCATTTTCTTTTTTACATAGCCAATTTACCTCACTTAATATTCCCTTTATGTGAAGTCCTGTATAGCGCTGAAAATTTAATTCTATTTCGCCTATATTTTATCAGTAGTAATTTCCATGTGCCTTTGCATGTGCAGGTGTAAAAAAAGGTGTGAAAATATACACCCACACTAGTGAGTGTGACCACACCTTCTGGGTGGGTGTATCCATACCTTGTGGGTGGGTGGCCACCCTCCCCTACTGGGCGGTTGAGCACACCTCCTGCCTTGTTCCCTCCCACTATCTAAAAACTGTATATAAGTCCTGGTCATTCAGGTCATTTCACCCCCTGGATTTCTTCTGAGCAACAATGGACCCCTTCGCAATCATGGCAAACGGTGGATGTATTGATCTGGAGGAGGTCTGCGGTGTTGATGGTATGTACACTAAAGAAACAATAGGAAAAAAAAAATCATGACTCAGGCATTTATTAACTATACTGCAGATAAATATCATTTAGTGGCTAAAACAAAATCATCAGCTAGCAATTACCACACAATTCCTTTCTTCAACTTGGATCAGCATGTATGTGTTTCTTATATTGAACAATACAGAGGAACACCTAAATACTAAGCTGTAATATTGATACACAGACCCAGGTAACTCAACTCACACAGGGTGTGTCTCCAGACGTTGTGAAACTTCACATGCTTAGGGGGTCATGTAGCCCGGGAAAACATTTTTTCTCTCTTCACCATGCAAATTCACCATGCATTTTTTCTCTCTTCACCATGCAAGGCTACTCTTGGCGGGGTCTTATATATTTGCGCAGTACATTGAGACTCACCGGCTCCCGTCACATAACAATACAAATCAAACACATCACCACACTCACACAAGCAGAATTGAAGGGTTTTTCTTGTCTCACGTGAAGGTGACAAAAATCTAAGAAATACAAATCAAATACATCACCCCCCCCCACACACACACACACACACACATGCACACATGCACACGAGCAGAATTGAAGGGTTTTTCTTGTCTCACATGAAGGTGCCAAACATCTTAGAAATACTAATTAAACACATCACTCCCCACACACACAGGCACACACGACATGCTGCTCACAGGAGAGGAGGGGAGAGGAGAGGAGGTCAAGAGAGGCTCGAGAATACACAACCAGGATGAGGAACATTTGGCTGTCATAAATCACATAGGGCTGTCATAAATCACATTATAAATTGGGGGCACACTCACACGCACACCCACACGCACTCATATTTTCACATCTTTTTTACACATGTACGCGCAAAGGCACTTTGAAATTACTACTTTTATCAAGCAGGTCCTTTAAGACCTAGTTCTGATTTACAGGAACAACCTTAACTGAAGGTGAAAAAACACCTATAAAGCATACTATGCTCCCTTGCTATTGTTGCTGTGGCGCCGTACAAGGTGGCAGCCTGTAACAGCAGCTCCTGTGGGTTTTCAAGTTTTTTCGTAGTTTTTGTTGTATCTCTGTTCTGATTCTCGCTGAACTTTGGCGGCTCTTCTCCGGAGACTGAGAGAGGACGAACACCTTTCTTTTTTTTTCTTTTTTGGACTTTTGTGACTTTTTTGTGATGTTTTTGCTAGCCCTAGCAACGGAGGGTCAGGAGCGCATCATTGAGCGCATTGTTTACACAAGCGACCAGCTGATTGCGCTGTGTGAACCTGCACTCTTACCCGGAGCCAGGCCTGAGGTCCTGAAAGAGCTGCGGAGGAGACGCTGTGGCTGCAGAGCCGGAGTGAAATGGAGGGTGAAGAAGAGGAGACACAGACCAGCTGTACCGGTGATCGTCATGGGGAATGTGAGGTCTCTGGGGAACAAGACGGACGAGCTCGCCGCGCTGATGAAGGCTCAGAGGGAATATCGTGAGTGCAGTGTGTTGTGTTTCACGGAGACATGGCTTCACTCAAACATCCCGGACCACAGCGTGGCGATTCCCGGCTTCAGCACTGTTCGGGCGGACAGGGACGTGATAAGCAGCGGAAAGAAGAAAGGAGGAGGGATTGCACTGTATGTGAGTGAGAGGTGGTGTAATCCCGGACATGTTCATGTGAAGAAACGTCTCTGTACCCCGGACATTGAACTGTTGACTGTGGGGATGAGGCCTTATTATTTGCCCCGGGAGTTCTCGTCCGCCGTCATTATCGGTGTGTACGTTCCTCCTTCAGCTGATGCAGCGCTGGCCTGTGACGTCATCCACTCCGCTGTTGCCCAGATACAGACGCAGCATCCTAGCGCATTTATTGTCATCACTGGGGATATTAATCACGTCTCACTGGACAAAACCCTCCCAACATTTCACCATTATGTTGACTGCCCCACCAGAGACTGTAACACACTGGATCTGTTGTATGCAAATGCTAAGGATGCATACAGTCCTACAGCCCTCCCCCCTCTTGGAAGATCTGACCACAACCTGGTCCTGCTGACCCCTAAGTATATCCCCCTTGTTCAGTGGCAGCCTGTCCACACTAGGAGCGTGAGGAGGTGGACTCAGGAGGCTGCTGACGCACTACAGGACTGCTTTGAGTCGACAGACTGGGATGCACTTGTTGAGGCACATGGAGAGGATCTTGACAGCATGACCGACTGCATCACAGAATACATCAGGTTCTGTGAACACACCACCATGCCAACCCGGACTGTACACTGCTTCCCTAATAATAAGCCTTGGATCACCAATGACCTGATAGCCCTTCTTAACAAGAAAAAGAGGGTGTTCAGGTCTGGAGACAGGGAAGAACTGAGGAGAGTGCAGCATGAACTCAGGGATATGCTGAGGGCCTGTAAAGACACCTACAGGAGGAAGCTGGAGGCCAAACTCCAGCAGAACAATGTGAGGGATGTTTGGACTGGTATGAAGCAGATCACTGGGTGTAAGGTGAGCGGCAGACAGTCATCGGGCAGCCTGGAGAGGGCAAACGAGCTGAACAGATTCTTCAATGGGTTCAGCTCACAGCCATCTGTCGTCTCCATGACACCTCCAGACTCCCACACACCCTCACTGCCCCAAATGCTTCCTCCCCTCCCCCTTCACTCCCCTGCTGTGAGCTCTCCTGTGCAGCACCTCTCCTCCTCCTCCACCTCTTCCTCCTCCACCTCCTCCTCCTCTGCCTCCTCCTCCTCCACCTCCTCGTCCTCCACTGAAGACACCGGCAGCCTCCCCTGCATGACTGTGACTGCAGGCCAGGTTAGGAGACAGCTGGAGAGACTCCACCATCAGAAGGCTGCAGGCCCTGACGGTATCAGCCCCATGATCCTGAAGACATGTGCCAGCCAGCTGTCTCCTGTCCTACAACACCTCTACAACCTGAGCCTGGGTCAGGAAAGAATACCGGTGCTTTGGAAGACTTCCTGCCTGGTTCCTGTTCCAAAGAAGTCGACACCATCAGACCTCAATGACTATCGACCAGTGGCCCTCACATCTTACATCATGAAGGTGCTGGAGAGACTGGTTTTGGCCAACCTGAGGCCGCAGGTGAGAGCCCTGCTAGACCCTCTGCAATTTGCTTACCAGCCCCACTTGGGAGTTGATGATGCTGTCATCTACCTGCTGCAACGAGCCCATTCGCACCTGGATGGTGGAGGAGGCACTGTGAGAATCACATTCTTTGATTTCTCTAGTGCTTTTAACACCATTCAGCCACTGCTGCTGGGGGAGAAGCTGCGGGTGATGGGTGTAGACGACACAATGATCTCCTGGATTACTGACTACCTGACAGGCAGGCCACAGTTTGTCCGTATGGGCAGTGTTCTGTCTGATGCGGTGGTTAGTGATACAGGAGCTCCACAGGGGACTGTAGTGTCTCCTTTCCTGTTCACCTTATACACCACTGACTTTCAGTACAACACCGGGTCGTGTCACCTGCAAAAGTTTTCTGACGACTCGGCTGTTGTTGGGTGTATAAGTGAGGGACAGGAGGAGGAGTACAGGGCACTGGTAGACAACTTTGTGGAGTGGACTGGACAGAATCACCTGCGGCTGAACATCAGCAAGACCAGAGAGATGGTGATAGATTTCAGGAAGAAGAGGAAGACGGCTTTCCAACCTCTGGGAAGGGATGTGGAGGCGGTTGAGGATTATAAGTACCTTGGTGTTACCATCAACCACAGACTGGACTGGAGATCTAACACTGAAGCTGTGTACAAGAAGGGGATGAGCAGACTTTACTTCCTGAGGAAGCTGAGATTCCTTCAACGTGTGCAGCAAGATGTTGGAGATCTTTTATCAGTCTGTGGTGGCCAGTGTACTTTTCTTTACTGTGGTTTGTTGGGGAAGCAGCATCGGAGCCAGCGACACCAACAGACTCAACAAACTGATCAGGAAGGCTGGCTCTGTGATTGGCTGCAAACAGGACACTCTGGAGGCTGTGGTGGAGAGGAGGACACTGAAAAAACTTTCATCCATCATAGATAATCCTACTCTCTCCAACTCACACTGGTCAGACAGCGGAGCACCTTCTCCGGAAGGCTGCTTCAGCTTCGCTGTCGTAGCAACAGATACAGGAAATCTTTCCTGCCACAAGCCATCACTTTATACAACAACTCTCTCACCTCTGCCTGACAGAGAACTCTGGTCTCTCTACTGTTTTGTTGTATATATTATTGTTATAGTATATTTTGCATATTTTGTTTTGTTGTATATATTATTATTGTTTATTGTTTATAGCACACTGTGCACTGTATATATACACTATGTATATATTGGATTCTATTTATGTCATGTACGAAGTGTTTTATTTGCAGACCCACTACTGCTGCTGTAACAAAATAATTAAATTATTAATTAAAGTAATTCTATCTATCTATCCATCTATCTATCTATCTATCTATCTATCTATCTATCTATCTATCTATCTATCTATCTATCTATCTACTACTCAATTTAGAATGGAGGCAAGGAAATCTTGGTGATACATAACTTTTTCACTCATTTATAAACATTTTGAAACTGTGACCAAGACAGGATTTGAACTGGCACTTCTAGGTTGTAAGATGAAAGTGTAACCACTTAACCGAAGAATGAAAATTCCCCATTAATACATTCCTATAATTCATCCATTTAATATGATATCTTTTATATATCATGTTATCAATTCCAATACCTATGCATTGTATATATTATATTCTAATAATGCGCATTTAATATAGATCACTTATAATTATTTGGACTAACAATCAGCTTTCACATCCACTTCAACTGAATCTCATTGCCCACATACAGCTTCAGAGGACACAATAAGCACTGAAAGTTTCACACCACCTGGCCGCCCCCCCTCTATTTTTTTTTATACTCACAAACACAAACACTTATTCAGCTAAATTTCATCACAACACATGACACATACTGCAACTTGGTTTTTGGACTCAGACTACGGAGCCTCTAACAGTCCACCAATTGCCACACCGCATTATTTATATTAGAGTCCATGGGCATCACACGCACCCTTGGACTTACCGAATTTTCTACTGGCAAACCATTAGTTTGATTGACATAACACTTCTCTCTTATTCAAATTTTTTCTTTGTGTATTCATCCCTTCTCTTTTTTTTTCCTGGCCGGTCTTTTCTACTCTTTTCTACTATTTGAGACAACTGAACCATGCAGCTAATGAAGACCAATGTCAATTGCATTTCCTATAGAGCCTGGCAACGTGCCGCAGTGTTGGGCGCCATCCTCGTTGCAAGATGTCAGAGCAGAGCGAGAGAGAGAGAGCTCTCGATAATCATATCTAACTATGTAACGGGGAAAGAATGAATGTATGTCTTCATTACACTGCAGGGATGGAAATTAGCACCCGCCATCCGCCAAATGCGGGGGAATTTGTGTGCTGGCGCCTGGTGGGTGAATTGAATCAGTTTACCAGCAACTGTGACGGATTCCTTCCAGTCAGATCTGATCCATTTAATCTTAATGACCTATATCTGGTTAAGGCATAACAGTGCACTTTACACGACCCAAGAGTTAGATCCGGTCAAATTATATGTTTCTGATTTGACCAAAGTGTCAGCTGGACATCAGAAAGCCGGAAATCCACAACTACTTGAACGGCCATAAGTGGTCATTTGGACCGCTAGATTTTAAACTCTATAATCTCTCATGTAAATACCTGATTGAGTGATGAATGCATTCATTATGTCATGATATGTTAATCTTAAACTAAATTACACCAAAATGTACATTTTAACAAGTTTAATTATACATTTATTAATAACATAGCAAACCGTTATTTTTGCATATTTACACAAGAATTTTATAGAGAAAAGTTAGAACAATTAAAAGTAACTTATTTGATTATGAATGATTTTATGATAATATATAAGTTAAAAATATATAATAATCGAAAAACCTGGAAACGAGCTGATCTCAAACAAAAAAAGAGCTGTTGTGATCACTGGTCACAGTCTACTCAGATTACCTCCGCTCTCCTCACACAGTCACCACACACGGGCTTGTGGTATTTCAAGTGTCGGAGGTTTGATTCCGTTTGCAGCTCTTTCGGACCGGCACTGCCTCCGTGTCCGTGTCTGCTGCTGCTGCGGTGGTTGCTTCCGCTGCTGCCCACCTTGTGCCGACTGCCGCGGCCCCTTTCCTCTCCATGTATTCTGCCCTCAGCTCCTCTGCCAGCTGCTGCAGGACTTTCCTCCGGCCTCTTCTTCTGCTGGTTCTCCTTGAATGAGATGCGGGCATTGATCCCAGCCAGGTCGAGGAAGTTATAGAAGACCGCCACTGGCTATCTTTCCGCCACTGGCTATCTTTCCGCCTACGGCCTCTCCATCTGGTCCGGGACATCCACGCCGTACTCTGTGTTGTTGTAGTACATCATAGACTCTGGTCTATGATGTACAGAGTCTATGATGTTGACTCTGGTGCCCCACTAAAGGTGCCCACACCTGTGTGCAGGTGCTCAGGATGCAGACATTCTTCCTTGGCTGGTACCCAGTCAGAGTCGCATCATTTCAGCACCACGTTGTCAACAGTTCCGCTCGCTGTTTCATGGAGGGAGGAACTCCCATTTTTGTTTGCCCATGGTGCCAACCAGGCTATTTAATACGACTATATAATTATTAACTCACAAGTAAATTCACAAAGAGGCACAGCTGGAGACCGCTAACACAGTTAGAGACAAGAGAGTCAATGAAAGCCGCAAACCGCACAAAAAATGGAACATTGAAACCCCGCGAAGTGATGTGTGGTCAGTTTGACCACTTATGGCCGAAACAGGTTAACATATCATATTTTGTGTAATTTATATAAAAACTATTCCAAGTTAAAATACAGACACTTTTGGGAAAAGTCATGTAACAACAGTATTGCATTTTCCTCAATTCCTAATATATACAATTAATGAAAATAAATTAAATGTTAAATAAACTTGATTTAACATGGTAGATCCCTTTGTATTGTTTTTCATATGCAGTTATGGTGTAACATTTTGAATTGGGACATTGAGATTAATGGGTAATTGTTCTGTACCGTGGTAAGGACTTGGTGTTTAATAGCTGAACTGTGGTAGTTGGCCCATATCATTTCCTGTCATAGACTGACACCGGCCCCCCACCACAGAAAGGAAAGTTGATGTGGCCCCCACCGAAAAAAGTTTGGGGACCCCTGCCCTATAAAATAACTCTTGTGTTTGTTACTTAACTTTGCATATGTCAGCTAAAGTAGACAGGATGGTCTCTCTATACTTAGATGACAATGTATAGTTGAGTTAGCTCTGAAACTCTGGTGTGGGCTCCTTCCTATAACTTATCTCTGATGCTCACCTCAAGGTTGATCAGGGCTCCTGGTTGGGGGACCTTTGTCCTGTCGTATTCCCACACTTGTCTACAGGGGAGCATCTGGTCCTGTCCCATCCTGTCTTCCCCCTATTCACTATTTTCTTAGAACCCAGGATGTGTAAGAAACACACAGACACTACACCTTGACCACAGACTAAGTGGCCTTTCTCTCAAAAGTGATTTTTCAAAGGGATTTCCATGCAGGATGTGAAGACTTTGAGTAATTATAGTGCTGCAAACATGTCTTCAGTAGTTCCATCATTCGTTTCAGTCAGAAGCCTTTCCTCTCAATTTTCGGGCTTTCAGGGCGATATGAGCCTGTTTTGTCCTTTAAGATAAATTAAGCAATATTTCACTGAAAAATGCTTTCTCAAGTGAGATTCTGTTCAAAACGTCCAGACTTTACCTAATTATGATATTGCAAACGTGTCTTCAGCTGTTCCAACATTCGTTTCGGTCAGAGGTGTTTCCTCTCATCTTTGAGCTTTTCAGAGCGACAGGAGCGTGTTTTTGCCCTTGACCACAAACTAAGTGGTCTTTCACTCAAAAGTGATTTTTCAAAGGGATTTCCATGCAGGGTGTGAAGACTTTGAGTAATTATAGTGCTGCAAACATGTCTTAAGTAGTTCCGTCATTCGTTTCAGTCAGAAGCCTTTCCTCTCAATTTTCAGGCTTTCAGGGCGATATAAGCCTGTTTTGCCCTTTATGATAAATTAAGTAATTCAATTTCATATGTAAGGGAAATCTGAGAATTTCTCTCATATCCCCACTTTAATTAATTTGTAATTCACAAAACTAATCACATTTAAGCCAAATGAAGCAATTGCTCAGTAGTTGGCAACCTCTCTTGATCCCTCTCATACTCAAGATTTCCTTCTTTATCAGAATTGAACATATTGCTCAACCATTCCTCCTACAACACTAGCTATCCATTTTGTCTACATCAACGCTTTCATACTTGTCAAAGTACAAATACAGATACTCAAGACTCCATCAACACTGGAATGAGAAGTTAAACCATACCCATGGACCAAGTTTGTCATGCAGCCATTTGTTAAAACTAAACTGTTGTTTAGCTCAGCTGGTAGAGCGGGTGGCCCATGCCCTGTCCACTTAGAAAACACGTCAGCTATCACCAAACAACATTTCTTTCCTTCACATGGTCCCACATGGTGACCTCTGACGATATTGCATCTGAGGCAGAGGTCACGAGGCACTAGGCACTTTAAATAAAACATTTGTGAGTAACTTGAAAAGACTTGTACCAGTAACAATTAATTGTAATCACCATCCCTTCTTTTGACACATAATCCTTTTCATGTGTCAGTTTTTCCAAGTAAGGAAAGAAACATTTAGGAAAACACGGGTTGCTATCAGGACCACACCAAACATTGTTTACATATTTACAACCAGTGTCTTTGCATTGTTTTCGCTCCTGCATCGGACCATTCTTCTGAGGCTCAACCAGTTCTGAAAAAGAGAGGAAGTGTGAGTAATACATTATGGTAATGTATCATTATTGCCAGAGTCACGTACTCTGCTCTGAAAGGATCAATGACACTGCACAAGGAAGCAAAACATTTTGTTTCTGATTTCGCAACCAACCCTCTTGATGCTAGCACCGCTACTGATGCTGCAGTCACAGGTTTCAAACAGTACGGCAATCCTGCTGTTTCAGGTTCCGACTTTGTTGAAACAGAAGCTACAGGTCTAAGTTTTCCCCCATGTTTATGCAGCAACACGGATGACATGAAATCCATCCTTTTCACACACACTGTTAAAAAGGTTGTTCGTGGGTCAGGCAAGCCCAAAGTTGGGGCTACAGTCAGTGCTTGTTTAAGTTTGACAAAACTTTCAAGTCCTTCTTCTTGTCTCTTCTCTCTCATTTCTTGCCACTCCTTTTTCTGCATGTCGAGCATGTGCCAGCACTTTAGCCAGACTGCTGGCTTGCTGGATCAAGCTCCACAAACTCAGCTCCTCCAGCTTCTGAGGGTTTCGGAATTCCGTCCATGACATCTCTCAAGTCAGCTGCTGTCCATGGTGGATACAAATACGTAGTCCCTGCATCTCTGGTTTTTGCTACATTATCCATGGGCATTAAGGAACAGTCATTTTCCCCAGTGTCACTCTCCAGTCTCCTGCAGAGACATATTGCTTATTTCAGGCTGAAATAACTTGACTGCCAGTGGGACTAGTGGGGGTTAGAAGGTCTTTGCATCCCCTTCTACGCAATATTCCATTGCGTTGGTGCAGAGGCATAGCCATCATTTCAGAAGTGAGGGGGACAAATTGTTAAGAGGTCTATTGAATGATTTATCATCCTCTCGCATTCAATTGCACCTCTCCTTAGTGGCTAAAGAACCACATAACCACAAATATAATACATACACACACACACACACACACATATATATGTATATATTTATATATATATATATATATATATATATATATATATATACATATATATACAGTACAGTATTATTGCATGTGGCCTGACCAACCTCAATACATGAGTCACTGAAAAAAATCTTTGTGGCCCTTTAAGATTTGTATTTGAGTACCGCTGATTTACAGGGTAAGTAGCCTCACCTGCTGTGACCTGTCACCTCCATGTTCATTCCGGCTGCTGCTGGCCACTGGACCACTTTCTCATCCCTGACCCTGCTCTTTCTACTGTATAAAGATTTTAGAAAATTTGTGCAAAACAATAGCGAGCACAAGTTCTGTGCAGAAATTAAGGAGTAGGTAGCCAAAAATTGTAGTCAAGTAAGAGTATTGTTACTTTAGAACAATGTTACTTATGTAGAAGTAAAAAGTAGTCTTCCAAATAATTACTTGAGTAAGACTATAAAAGTATTTGGTGAAAAAACTACTGAAGTACCGTGTAACTTTTGAGTAGCGTCTGATTTATTCATCAAATAAGAACATTAATGTAATCATTCAATCAAAAATAATAATCAGCAAATTCATGTATTTTAAACTACCACAAAATAAATGAAATCTTTACAAAAATACCATAGTCAAAGGAACCCAAATACATTTATATTCTTACATATATTATTTTCTACCCAGAAATGGGTAACGTTAGAGTGGCCAAACATGTTAACATTCCTCAAGTGAGAGTATTGTTACTTTAGAATAATATTTCTCAAGTAAAAGTAAAACATATTTTGCAGTAAAACAACTCTAGAGCACAATTTATCCAAAAAGTTACTCGAGTAAATGTAATAGACTAAATGTAACTAGTTACTACCACCTCTGCCTCGAGCAAGCTTTTTAACATAGGTAACAGTTAACAATTGTTAACTAGCTTAACTTGATATATTGACATCTATCAATTTGTCATCATTTAGCTAAACATTATCTACATGCAGCAGCATTACTCAGCTTACACGGTTTGTTGGGAAAAAAACTGAGTAAAATGTTTTGCCTCTTGGCTGGTTTGCTGAACATGGTGTTCCCAGTAGCACTTTTGCTACTACTGTAGCATCCGTTTTTGCAGTAGGAAAAACGTAAATCTATTCAGAAAACACATCAGCTATCACCAGACAAAATTTCTTTCATTCACATGGTGACAGTTCAATGAAATCCATCATTAAATGGTCAACTGGAGCATCATCTCCATGCTTTATTTGCAAACCCTCTTCTGTACACTTAACTATGATAAAAAAAATTCACACATGAAATCATGAGCCATCAAAATTATAGGGCCGCGGGGATGAAAACTAAAAAGAATATTTTCTTACTTGCTTTTCCATTTCCAAATCAAATACCGATAGAGGTGTAGGAAAAATTTCTATTACTAGTATACCTCCTGCTCCTATAGTGTCTACTGTTCTGTCACTCAACACGACGTACCGTTTTACCATTTATTTAGAATTGTATCATTAAGAAAATCTTGATCGATTAAGGACTTTCTATTCGAAAATCGCAGGCAGCAAAGCCGTTAACTGCAGCCAATCGCCCAGAAAAAGATGCACAATTTCTCTCTGCGTTGTATTTTATATTTTCATTTACAGAAGACGTATAATTGGTTAAAGCAGATAGATAAGGTGAATAACTTTCATTGGTTCAACAGGTGGGGTGGAGCCGTGGTTTAGACTTGGCCCTCCCATCATGGGTGCACAGGCTTGTGCTCATGCTTATCTGCACTTGTTTAAGTTCTCGGCTGACCTACTAAATCACACCTCAATGGTTCTGGGAAAACAATGTTATCTTTGACCTTGGCCTCCACCGGTAATGTAGCTGTGTTCTCTCTCATACACTGGCTTTTCTCTCCAATGTATTAGCCCCTCATAAAAAGGACTAATGCTTTCGACCTATCTTATTTATCAATAGGATATGTACAACTCTTTTAATGATAAAGGTTATTGGTAAAACAGAATTAATAATATAGTTTATTGGTAAATACCAATTCAGTCACAGTAACCCACTTTTAATGAACAGTTTGTTGGTGCATGATAGTCACAGTGTCTTAGACTCAAAAACAGATGCATATGTCAGTCAGGTGTATATAAATTCGTTGTCACCGTTCACAGCCATACGTCATGCTTCACAGTACGTTACATGTTTACGCTTGCCCCGGTGGTGGCTTTTGGGAAAGAAGTTACAGTGCGCCTCCATTTTAAAAAGGCACACGTGCCGCCTTTTCTATCTAAAAAGGGCTAGTGGCTGTGTGACGTCACACGCCAGAGTGTGGTGTTGTGGTGTGATGTGACAAGCCAGAGTGAGGTGGTGTGACGTGACATGCAAGAGTGTGGTGGTGTGACCCAGAGTGTGGTGACGTGACATGCCAGAGTGTGGTGGTGTGACGTGACATGCAAGAGTGTGGTGGTGTGATACAACATGGCAGAGTATGGTGGTGTGTCCCAGAGTGTGCTGGTGTGATGTGACATGACAGAGTGTGGTGTGGTGTTGTGATGTGACATGCCAGAGTATGGTGGTGTGTCGCGACATTGCTGAGTGTGGTGGTTTGATTTGACATGCCAGAGTGTGGCATGTCATATCACAACGTGACAAGCCAGAGTGTGGTTGTGTGAGGTGACGTGTCAGAGTGTGGTGGTGTTAAGTGTCAGGCGTGTTCTTTTATTTGAGAGAGAAGACAAACTACGACGAACTTTTTACCATTTATTTTAGAATAGAATCATTAAGCAAAGCTTGATCAAGGATCTTCTCTGTTTGACATGGCACAGTCGCCCAGAAAAAGATGAAGAATTTCACATTACAGTACATCTTCCAACAACAGTGTGGATTACATTATTGGTTCAAACAGGTGGGGAGTGACTGTGGTTTAGACTTGGCTCTCCCTTGTTGGTGCGTTTAGGTTGGTCCCAACCTCTTTGCACTGTCCAGTCCAATCTCCGGAGACAGCACCCTGTTGAAAGAACCTCCCTCTACTGTCTAACTTCCTCATCAATCTATTGGGAAAACCTCCATCTGTCCTGCTTTCCTTATCACTCTATTGTCAGCATCCCTGACCTTTGGCTGTGCCTCGTGCTTTTAATTGTTACTTTTTTTTTTTTTTTTTTAAAGATTTTTTGTGGCATAGACACCTTTATTAGCAGTAGACAGAGAGGAAACATGGGAGAGAGAGGGGTTGGTGACATGCAGCAAAGGACCTCCGGCCGGAATCGAACCGGGGTCGGCTGCATTTTATGGCATGCGCTCTAACCACTCGACCACCTGCGCGCCTAATTGTTACTTATTATATTTCAAGAACATTAAGAACAATATTAGTGTAGCATGTTCATCTTCCGTCAATCTCATGTGACCTTGGCCTTTTCTTGTGGAAAACACTTTCTGTTTGAAACAAGAATGGAGCTGTGTTCTCTCTCATATCCTGGCTTTTCTCTCCAATGTATTAACCCTTCATAACATGGGGCTTATGCTTGTTTCAATCTCATTTGATCAACAGGATAAGTACAACTCTTAAATAATATCGATTGTCAGTGCAATGATAATAATAATACAGTCTGTTAGTACAAATCAGTTAATTTCTCAGTGTGCTGGATTTTATTCATATAAGTGCATAGTTATCAATTCATAGTGTTAAGAACTTGAATCAGACAGAAAAATAATAAATCTTGACATGTCTTTTGCTGCCACTTCAGCGCAGTCATGTGGACAGGGTTCGTACGGGTGCTTGAAATCCGTGAAAGTGCTTGAATTTTAATGTTGTGTTTTCAAGGTCTGAAAAGTGCTTGGATTTAAGTTTAAGTGCTTGAAAGTGCTTTACATTATAATTCTGTCTTTCACAAAATTGGGATCAGATTGGATAGCTTGCTTATTACAAGGAGAAATAAAATCAGTAAGACAACCGTATTATATGTGGAGATGTTTTCTCCTGGGCTCCGCTGAGCCTCTCTGCTCCTCTCTGCGACCTGCCGGTCTGTGTGTGACCCCGCCCCCTCCGAAGACAGACAGCAGGAGATGACAGAATGCCAGGGGGCTGCCGTTTTAATGAGCATTGGCTTGAAAATGATAACTACAAACAATGGTTAAGATAAGGACTGAATCAAAGAGTGGCATCATGCAAGGTCTGCAAAAAAGATTTGCAGATTTGTGCAATGGGAGAGTCTGCGCTCTCCAGTCACATGAAATGTAAGTTAAGATTTTTTGAGTAACTTAGGCCAACGCTGCACATTAACACTTTATGTTAACCGCTAACGTTAGCTAAACCATAACACGCTAAAGAGTAATTGATGCACCATTAATCACATTAAGTGACCTCGTTAAGTTAGCGCCTGAATGTCGGTGTGTCGTTACACATGCAGCCTGGTAGAAAGATGGCTGAGGAGAAGGTCAAATTTGATGCAATTTGGACTGATGACACGTTCAATATTAACAAACTTTGATGAATAAGCGACCAGCGCTCTGTGTCAGCAGCAGGAGAGATGCTCTGTGCAGCACAGTAACACCAGAGCTGAAAGTGCCAGCGTCAGAAACGGGACTGTTCAGTTTGTCTCTGTAACGTCACACTAGTCACGTGTGAAAAGGAAATGTTCACTTTTCTCCACTTTTCATGACTTACTTCTAATAAAGTAAGATTGGATGGCAAGCCAAGATTTCTTACAGATAGATGACACATTTTGACAGTGTTGGGCAAGTTACTCCAAACATGTCATGCATTATTTTTTTAACTTGTTACTGTCATTTCAGTAACTTTATTACATTATAATATAATTGTCTTTGAATAGTAAGGCATTACACTACTTACTTTTAAGTTACTTTCACCAAAATTCATAACCACCACCACTAAAACAACAGTTTGTGAAGGGTTGGCCATGCTGAACATGAATTTCAGTGTTAAAATTGAAACATTTGGGGTGCACTACCTGTTTCAGTCCCATAAGAAGATTTACATCATCAATATGTGTCAAAACGTTTTGTATGTCAACACCCTGGTATCTATTAATATAAGGGAAAGCTGATTGTTCCATACATTTTCTAAAAGCTTATGTCCTCTAGATTTGATTATGCATGATGCATGGACATGTCCCACCTTCCTCTATATATCAGGGACAGTACAGATTCCTATAATGCATCTACATTGTATTGAACATTTTTGAAACACACACATATATTTTCAATGTAGCCTGAATCTATTCATGGGGCAGAAGCTGGTCATGCATCCCAAAATGTTCGATGTTAACACTCAAATTTAGCTTGGGCAGACCTTTCAAAAGCAGCTGGTTGTGTGTGTGTGTGTGTGTGTGTGTGTGTGGCCTACATTGTAAGGCCCTTTAGCTAAAGTTTATGATTTTTTTTTTTTTTTTTTTCTGGATACAGACTGACATGAAACAGATTGACGTTATGTCGCCGTTCTGTTGGCTGTTTATATTATAGTCAGTAGCCCAGCAGCACTAACCTGTTGAGGCAATGATAGCATACCTTGTTATTGCTAGCCTGGACGGGGATCTTGCACACAATTTTTCTAAAAGACGGAGAATCCACTGTTGAAAGTGGCAGCGTATCTATGACAACATACTCTGCCACAGTCTCCTCACTTCTCGAGGTTCAAGCTTCGCAGAACGGGAGAATGTTAGTTTTTGCTGTTTATTTTTTTCTCCGCTCTCATCCTCAGTTTGCTTTCTTTTGGTTATTAGCTTAATGTTAGTGTGGCACCGCTCTAGATGTTTTGTTAAATTACTTGTGCTATTTCGCGAGGTAGAGAGATCTTTTGGTTTTGCACATTAAGTGCACTTAACTATGATGTTCTTCACATCCTTGTCTCTGAGGAACTGAAAATAATGAGCGTATGTCCATCTCGCGAACGTAGAGTCCAACTTGTCTGCTGCTGCAGTCGTCTTCTCCTCAATCAATAGTTCTCTAGCACTAACAGGAAGTTGTTGGCGAATTTGTATAAAAACAACACACCACTTAATTTCGGGTTTAAAATGCATTGTAACGCGTAAACGAGTAAAATAGTTTTTTTTGTAATGCCTTACATTACTGCGTTACAGCAAAAAGTAATGCATTACAGTAATTGCATTACTTTTCTAACGCGTTACTCCCAACACTGCATTTTGAAACATAAAAATGTATGTAAAAAAGAAAATTACAGGGGGCTCTCAGGTCTCTCTTTGTCTCGGTGCAAGTGTGCCTGAAGAACGCCAAGTGGCTTCCATTTTTTTGGATAAAACTTTGTGTTCTCCTTTAATTTCGAAACTTTTCGCTATCATGAAACATAATTTACAGCATAATACAATATACATAATTGTGATAAAAAAAAGTGGAAAAAAATGAAAATGAGTGTATATTCCTGTAGATATGTATTTTACCCCAGCGAGAAGGTGCTGGAAAAATGTGAAAATGACCCTTAAAAGTGCTTGAAAAGTGCTTGAATTTGACCTTGAAAAATGTGTACGAACCCTGTGTGGAAGATGTTCTGCTGTTGTCATGTTGGCAGCCATGTTAATTCCTCCTGTGGTGTAGGTGATGTGGCTGCGTTAGTGCTTCTGTGATTTTAATTCTCCTTGCTGCTGAGAAAGTGAATGCACTGGAGTTTAGAAATGCCACTACACCATGGTTTGTGTTGATCTTGAGTGGGTGACACATCACCATGTGTTCTGTCTTTGTTATGGCTTTAGCCAATGCGGCAAGATGGCGGGCACAGCCACCTTGACCCATTTCAATATTATCCAGTCTTGAGCTGTGACCCAAATCCTGTCACCCCAATACAGGCAGATATACAGACCCCAGTGCAGACTGCCACCCTCACCATCACAGGAGGGCAACTGGAAGTTGAGAACCCTAACCGAGACGCCACCCAGTTTCTTCAAGAGACACAATCTGCTACAATGACAGACATCATACACCGCATTTCTGACCTGGAGCAGAAACACAGATTGGAGGTTGCAGAAAACCCTTTAGTATCAAGCTCCCAGAACCTGACACCTGAACACTAATACTTCACTGTGAATGACCTGGCTAACGCCTTCTTCTGCCTTTCTCTGTCCATTGCATCACGGCAGTTGTTTGCATTCACATACAGAGGACAACAGTTTACCTACACATGTCTCCCTCAAGGTTTCAGAGACAGCCCAGGACTGTTCAACGCTGCACTACGTGCAGACCTCCATGATTTGGAGTTGCCGGCTGACGTCATACTGATTCAATATGTGGATGACTTGCTGCTTGCCGTGCCTACTGCTGGAACCTGTCTTGTGCCAGGTTGTGATATTGTGACGTTACATTGCAGTTTGGTGGTGTGGCGTGACATGCCAAATTGTGCTGGTTTGACGTGACATGGCAGAGTGTGCTGGTGTGACGTGACATGACAGAGTGTGCTGGTGTGACGTGACATGGCAGAGTGTGGTGGTGTGACGTGACATACCGGAGTATGGTGGTGTGATGTGGCATGACAGAGTATGGTGTGGTGGTGTGACGTGAAAAACCAGAGTGTGGTGGTGTGACATGACATACCAGAGTGTGGTGGTGTGACGTGACAGTGGAGAGTGTTGTTCGTGTAACATGACATGTCAGAGAGTGGTGGTGTGATACAACATGGCAGAGTATGGTGGTTTGACCCAGAGTGTGCTGGTGTGACGTGACATGCCAGAGTGTGCTGGTGTGACGTGACATGGCAGAGTGTGGTGGTGTGACGTGACATGCCAGAGTGTGCTGGTGTGATGTGACCTGGCAGAGTGTGGTGGTGTGACGTGACATGCCAGGTTGTGATGTTGTGACATGACATTGCAGAGTTTGGTGGTGTGGCGTGACATGCCAAAGTGTGGTGGTGTGACGTGACATGGCAGAGTGTGGTGGTGTGACATGTCAGAGTGTGGTGTGGTGGTGTGACGTGACATGCCGGGGTGTGGTGTTGTGACGTGACATTGCAGAGTTTGGTGGTGTGGCATGACATGCCAAAGTGTGCTGGTGAGACGTGGTGTGGCAGAGTGTGCTGGTGAGACGTGGCGTGGCTGAGTGTGGTGGTGTGACGTGACTCAGACGCAGACAACTTTATCAATCCCACCAGGGGCAATTGGTTTGAGCAGCTTGCATAATGGCACAGTAAAAACAACACAGTACACACAATAATAAATAGGGAATAAGGTAGAGTAAATAAATAAATAAAATGCCAAGGAGTAAAATGTCATCAAGAATGAACAGTTGAGTAAAGTGAATAAATAAGTAGATAAATGGATACACATGTTGACCTATACGATGTACATGGTAAAGGAATAAGATAAAATCATCATGAAGAATTTAAGAGACGAATAGCAGAGGAGATAAAAGATTTTAAAAAGCGGTTAGTCTTACCGACTGGTGAGACATAGCGACGACCTGAGGGCAACAGAGAGAATTCACTTGCAAGCACGTTTCCAGGAAAAGACAAAATGTTGTTTGTTTTCCTCAGATTTTGTTGGTCACAAAAACTGGTCAGGTCCCTAAATTTCACTCCTGTGATCTTGGAACATGTTTTGATGATGCTATACAAGCTGTTTTTATCGTTCAGTTTAAGGCTGGGCTCCTCCTTGAACCGGCACCTTATCGTGGTGGAGGGGTTTGAGCACCTGAATGATCCTAGGAGCTATGTTGTCCGGGGCTTAATGCCCCTGGTAGGGTCTCCCAAGGCAAACAGGTCCTAGGTGACGGGTCAGACTAAGATCGGTCGCCCGGATCGGCGTCACCGGGGCCCCACCTGGAGCCAGGCCTGGGGTTGGGGCTCGCAGGCGAGCGCCTGGTGGCCGGGTCTCTGCCCACGGGACCCGGCCGGGCGCAGCCCGAACGAGCAACGTGGGCCCTCCCTCCCGTGGGCTCACCACTCGCAGGAGGGTTCAGAAGGGGCCGGTGCAGAGGGATATGGGTGGCGGTCGTGGGCGGGGGCCCCGGCGGCCCGATCCCCGGATGGTGACTCTAGCCATGGGGACATGGAATGTCACCTCACTGGGGGGGAAAGAGCCTGAGCGGTACCGACTAGAAATAGTCGGGCTCACCTCCACGCACAGCCTGGGCTCTGGAACCCAACTCCTTGAGAGAGGCTGGACTCTCTTCCACTCTGGAGTTGTCCGCGGCGAGAGGCGGCGAGCTGGTGTAGGCTTGCTTATAGCCCCCCAGCTCAGCCGCCATGTGTTGGAGTTCTCCCCGGTGAACGAGAGGGTCGTTTCCCTGCGCCTTCGGGTCGGGGATAGGGCTCTCACCGTTGTCTCGGCTTATGGGCCGAACAGCGGTGCAGAGTACCCGGCCTTCTTGGAGTCCCTGGGAGGGGTACTGGAGAGTGCTCCAACCGGGGACTCCGTCGTTCTCCTGGGGGACTTCAACGCCCACGTGGGCGATGACAGTGTTACCCTGGAGGGGTGTGATTGGGAGGAACGGCCTCCCCGACCTGAACCCGAGTGGTGTTTTGTTACTGAACTTCTGTGCTAGTCACAGTTTGTCCATAACGAACACCATGTTCAAGCATAAGGGTGTCCATATGTGCACGTGGCACCAGGACACCCTAGGCCGGAGATCAATGATCGACTTTGTGGTCGTGTCATCTGACCTCCAGCCGTATGTTTTGGACACTCGGGTGAAGAGAGGGGCTGAGCTGTCAACTGATCACCACCTGGTGGTGAGTTGGATCCGCTGGCGGGGGAGGAAGCTGGACAGACCTGGCAGGCCCAAACGTATCGTGAGGGTCTGCTGGGAACGTTTGGCAGAACCCTCTGCCAGGGAGATCTTTAACTCCCACCTCCGGGAGAGCTTTGACCAGATCCAGAGGGAGGCTGGGGACATAGAGTCCGAATGGACCATGTTCTCCACCTCCATTGTTGACGCGGCTGTCCGGAGCTGTGGCCGTAAGGTCTCCGGTGCCTGTCGCGGCGGCAATCCCCGAACCCGGTGGTGGACCCCAGAAGTAAGGGTTGCCGTCTAGCTGAAGAAGGAGTCCTACCGGGCCTGGCTGGCCCTGGGGACTCCTGAGGCAGCTGACGGGTACCGGCAGGCCAAGCGTGCGGCAGCATGGGCAGTCTCGGAAGCAAAAACTCGGTTCTGGGAAGAGTTCGGGGAGGCCATGGAGAAGGACTACCGGTCGGCCTCGAAGAAATTCTGGCAAACCATCCGGCACCTCAGGAGGGGGAAACAGTCCTCCACCAACACTGTTTACAGTGGAGGTGGGGAGCTGTTGACCTCGACTGGGGACATCGTCGGGCGGTGGAAGGAATACTTCGAGGATCTCCTCAATCCCACTGACACGCCTTCCATAGAGGAAGCAGAGGCTGGGGACTCAGAGGCTGACCCATCCATCACCCAAGCCGAAGTCACTGAGGTAGTCCGTAAGCTCCTCAGTGGCAAAGCACCGGGGGTGGATGAGATCCGCCCTGAGTACCTCAAGTCTCTGGATGTTGTGGGGCTGTCTTGGCTGACACGTCTCTACAGCATCGCGTGGCAGTCGGGGACAGTGCCTCTGGACTGGCAGACCGGGGTGGTGGTCCCCCTATTTAAAAAGGGGGACCGGAGGGTGTGCTCCAACTATCGGGGGATCACACTCCTCAGCCTCCCCGGGAAAGT
The DNA here is from genome assembly GCF_900880675.1 of Sparus aurata. Lineage (NCBI taxonomy): Eukaryota > Metazoa > Chordata > Actinopteri > Spariformes > Sparidae > Sparus > Sparus aurata. The sequence continues at coordinate 587,489 of NC_044208.1, forward strand.
CTATTCCAGGGTACTGGAGAGGAGAATTCGGCCGATAGTCGAACCTCGGATCCAAGAGGAACAATGCGGTTTTCGTCCTGGCCGTGGAACACTGGACCAGCTCTATACCCTCCGCAGGGTGCTCGAGGGTTCATGGGAGTTTGCCCAACCAGTCCACATGTGTTTTGTGGACTTGGAGAAGGCATTCGACCGTGTCCCTCGTGGCATACTGTGGGGGGTGCTCCGGGAGTACGGGGTCGGGGGCCCTCTGTTAAGGGCCGTGCGGTCCCTGTACTGCCGGAGCAGGAGCCTGGTTCGCATTGCCGGCAGTAAGTCAGACCTGTTCCCAGTGCATGTTGGACTCCGGCAGGGCTGCCCTTTGTCACCGGTTCTGTTCATTACTTTTATGGACAGAATTTCTAGGCGCAGCCACGGGCCGGAGGGGATCTGGTTCGGGAGCCAATGGATCTCATCTCTGCTTTTCGCGGATGATGTGGTCTTGTTGGCTCCTTCGAGCCGGGACCTCCAGCATGCCCTGGGGCGGTTTGCAGCCGAGTGTGAAGCGGCTGGGATGAGAATCAGCACCTCCAAATCCGAGGCCATGGTTCTCGACCGGAAAAAGGTGGCCTGCTCCCTCCAGGTGGGAGGAGAGTTCCTGCCTCAAGTGGAGGAGTTTAAGTATCTTGAGGTCTTGTTCACGAGTGAGGGAAGGACGGAGCGCGAGATTGACAGACGGATCGTGCAGCGGCCGCAGTAATGCGGTCTTTGTATCGGTCTGTCGTGGTGAAGAGAGAGCTGAGCCGAAAGGCGAAGCTCTCGATTTACCAGTCAATCTACGTTCTGACCCTCACCTATGGCCATGAACTCTGGGTCATGACCGAAAGAATAAGATCCCGGATACAAGCGGCCGAAATGAGTTTCCTCCGCAGGGTGGCAGGGCGCTCCCTTAGAGATAGGGTGAAGAGCTCTGTCACCCGGGAGGAGCTCAGAGTAGAGCCGCTGCTCCTCCACATCGAGAGGAGCCAGCTGAGGTGGCTCGGGCATCTGTTTCGGATGCCCCCGGGATGCCTCCCTCGGGAGGTGTTCCTGGCATGTCCCTCCGGGAGGAGACCCCGAGGAAGACCCAGGACATGCTGGTGTGACTATGTCACTCAGCTGGCCTGGGAACGCCTTGGGGTCCTCCCGGAAGAGCTGGAGGCAGTATCCGGGGAGAGGGAAGTCTGGGTGTCCCTGCTCAGGCAGCTGCCCCCGCGACCCGGCCCCGGATAAGCGGAAGAAAATGGATGGATGGATGGAGTTTAAGGCTGGGTAACCAGCAGATGAAGGAGAAACACAGGAGACTTTCAATAAAGGACTGATAAAAACGATAAAGAATAACAGGGCTGACAGTAAAAGAGTTCAGTTTGCCGAGAAGATGAATTCTCTGTTGCCCTCGCTTCACAATGTCTGCAGTGTTCACATCAAATTTCAGCTTCTCATCAAAAAAGGTGCCAACATATTTATATGAAGTGACCCTTTCTACGGTTTTGCCACGGATGGTGCTATCTACGGCTGGGTTTTTGCCGCGTCTAAAATCAATTAAAAACTCCTTAGTTTTGGAAACATTTAGGTCTAAGTAGTTTTTGTCACACCATGAAACAAAATCAACAAGAGCCTCTCCGTGTCCTGATTCAGATCCCTGAAGAAGAGACAGCAGTGCAGTGTCGTCAGAAAATTTGACCAGGAATCTTCCTTGCCTAACGCTTCTGCATTCATCTGTATATAAAATAAAAAGTAAGGGGGAGAGGACACACCCTTGTGGTAAGCCAGTGGACAGAGCTAAGGAGTCTGAAACACAGCCATTTACAGAAACTCTCTGCTTTCTGTTAGTTAGGAAATCCAACAACCATAAAACAACCTGGTGGGGGAGATTAAAATCACTTATTAGCCTCTTAAGCAGAAGATGCGGCTGCATCAAATTGAAGGCTGAGGAGAAGTCAGCGAATATAGAGGCATTCAATGTTTTTAGACCAGTAGCACTCACACCACTGTGCATGAAGGTCTTTGACAAAATTATGAAGAACATGATTGGACCCACTCCAGTTTGGACCCACTCAACTGGACCCACTCCAGTTTGCTTACCAGGCAGGGAAGGGCGTGGAGGACGCCAAGCTTTCTATCCTTAACTGCCTCTATGGTGGTGTGACGTGACATGCCAGGGTGTAGTGTTGTGACGTGACATTGCAAAGTATGCTGGTATGACGTGACATGGCAGAGTGTGGTGGTGTGACGTGACATTGTAGAGTTTGGTGGTGTGGCATGACATACCAAAGTGTGGTGGTGATGGTGTGACATGGCAGAGTGTGGTGGTGTGACGTGACATGGCAGAGTGTGCTGGTGTGAGGTGACAGGCCAGAGTGTGCTGGTGTGACGTGACATGCCAGAGTGTGGTGGTGTGACGTGACATGCCAGATTGTGCTGGTGTGATGTGACATGGCAGAGTGTGGTGGTGTGACGTGACATGCCAGGGTGTGGTGTTGTGATGTGACATGGCAGAGTGTGGTGGTGTGACGTGACATGCCAGGGTGTGGTGGTGTGACGTGACATGCCACGGTGTGGTGTTGTGACGTGACATTGCAGAGTTTGGTGGTGTGGCATGACATGCCAAAGTGTGGTGGTGTGATGTGACCTGGCAGAGTGTGGTGGTGTGACGTGACATGGCAGAGTGTGGTGGTGTGAGGTGACAGGCCAGGTTGTGATGTTGTGACGTGACACTGCAGAGTTTGGTGGTGTGACATGACATGGCAGAGTGTGGTGGTGTGAGGTGACAGGCCAGAGTGTGCTGGTGTGACGTGACATGCCAGAGTGTGGTGGTGTGTTGGACATGCCAGATTGTGCTGGTGTAATGTGACATGGCAGAGTGTGGTGGTGTGACGTGACATGCCAGGGTGTGGTGTTGTGAAGTGACATTGCAGAGTTTGGTGGTGTGGCGTGACATGCCAGAGTGTGGTGGTGTGACGTTATATGCCAGATTGTGCGGCTGTGATGTGACATGGCAGAGTGTGGTGGTGTGACGTGACATGTCAGAGTGTGGTGGTGTGATACAACATGGCAGAGTATGGTGGTGTGACCCAGGGTGTGGTGTTGTGGCGTGACATTGCAGAGTTTGGTGGTGTGGCGTGACATGCCAAACTGTGCTGGTGAGACGTGGCGTGGCAGAGTGTGCTGGTGAGACGTGGCGTGGCAGAGTGTGCTGGCGAGACGTGGTGTGGCAGAGTGTGCTGGTGTGACGTGACATGGCAGAATGTGGTGGTGTGACGTGACATGCCAGGGTGTGGTGTTGTGACGTGACATCGCAGAGTTTGGTGGTGTGGCGTGACGTGCCAAAGTGTGCTGTTGAGACGTGGCATTGCAGAGTGTGCTGGTGAGACGTGGCGTGGCAGAGTGTGCTGGTGTGACGTGACGTGGCAAAGTATGGTGGCGTGACGTGACATGTCAGAGTGTGGTGTGGTGGTGTGACGTCACATGCCAGGGTGTGGTGTTGTGATGTGACATTACAGAGTTTGATGGTGTGGCGTGACATGCCAAAGTGTGCTGGTGTGACGTGACATGGCAGACTGTGGTGGTGTGACGTGGCGTGGCAGAGTGTGCTGGTGAGACGTGGCGTGGCAGAGTGTGCTGGTGAGACGTGACATGCCAGAGTGTGGTGGTGTGACGTGACATGCCAGATTGTGCTGGTGTGAGGTGACAGGCCAGAGTGTGCTGGTGTGACGTGACATGCCAGAGTGTGGTGGTGTGTTGGACATGCCAGATTGTGCTGGTGTGACGTGTCATGGCAGAGTGTGGTGGTGTGACGTGACATCGCAGAGTGTGGTGGTGTGACGTGACGTGGCAGAGTGTGGTGGTGTGACCTGACAGGCCAGAGTGTGCTGGTGTGACTTGACATGCCAGAGTGTGGTGTTGTGGTGTGACATGGCACAGTGTGGTGGTGTGACGTGACAGGCCAGAGTGTGCTGGTGTGACGTGACATGCCAGAGTGTGGTGGTGTGTTGGACATGCCAGATTGTGCTGGTGTGACGTGACATGGCAGAGTGTGGTGGTGTGACGTGACATCGCAGAGTGTGGTGGTGTGACGTGACGTGGCAGAGTGTGGTGGTGTGACCTGACAGGCCAGAGTGTGCTGGTGTGATGTGACATGGCAGAGTGTGGTGGTGTGACGTGACATGTGAGAGTGTGGTGGTGTGACGTGACATGCTAGGGTGTGGTGTTGTGACGTGACATTGCAGAGATTGGTGGTGTGGCGTGACATGCCAGAGTGTGGTGGTGTGACGTTATATGCCAGATTGTGCGGCTGTGATGTGACATGGCAGAGTGTGGTGGTGTGACGTGACATGTCAGAGTGTGGTGGTGTGATACAACATGGCAGAGTATGGTGGTGTGACCCAGAGTATGGTGTTGTGGCATGACATTGCAGAGTTTGGTGGTGTGGCGTGACATGCCAAAGTGTGCTGGTGAGACGTGGCGTTGCAGAGTGTGCTGGTGAGACGTGGCGTGGCAGAGTGTGCTGGTGTGACGTGACATTGCAGAGTTTGGTGGTGTGGCATGACATGCCAAAGTGTGGTGTTGTGGAGTGACCTGGCAGAGTGTAGTGGTGTGACGTAACATGCCAGAGTGTGCTGGTGTGATGTGACATGGCAGAGTGTGGTGGTGTGACGTGACATGCCAGGTTGTGATGTTGTGACGTGACATTGCAGAGTTTGGTGGTGTGACGTGACATGACAGAGT